>NW_028164922.1:0-77527 GCF_964263955.1 Coregonus lavaretus
GGGTACCGCCAGTTCCCTCTCTTGAGAAGGGAACAGGGGAGGTTGATAACCCAGAGCACACAGAAAAGGAGACAAACCAGAGGAAGCGTTAGTCAAGGTGTTATGAGCATATTCCACCCAGGGAAGCATGGATCTCCATGACCCAGGGTTAGACCCTGTGACACAGCGGAGAGCGGTCTCCATCTCCTGGTTCGCTCTCTCGGCTTGCCCGTTGGTCTGGGGGTGATATCCAGAGGACAGGCTGGATGTAATGCCCAAAGCTTTACAGAAAGCTTTCCACACCTGGGAGACAAACTGGGGACCCCTGTCAGAGACAATATCCGTGGGTAGACCATGAGAGCGGAACACATGTTCAACCAAAATATCAGCCGTCTCTCTGGCAGTGGGCAGTTTAGGTAGGGCCAAAAAATGAGCGAACTTAGAAAAACGATCAATCACCGTAAGAATGACAGTCTTTCCAGACGAGGGGGGAAGTCCAGTGACAAAATCCATAGCGATGTGCGACCAGGGCCGGCTGGGTATAGGTAGAGGTCGTAGATGACCAGCGCTGGCCTGGGTGGAGTTCTTACTTCGTGCACATACCGTACAAGCAGCAATGAAGGCTCGAGTGTCCGCCTCCATCGTGGCCCACCAGAACTTCCGTCGCACAAAGTCAAGGGTCCGCGAAACTCCAGGGTGACAGGTAAGGGGAGACGAGTGAGCCCACTGAAGTACCTGGGAGCGAGCAGACTCAGGGACAAACATCCGGTTAGGAGGACCCCTCCCAGGGTCAGCTTGATGATGTTGAGCCTGTCTAACAATCCCCTCGATGTCACATGTGATGGCCGCAATACTGCAGGTAGGAGGCAAAATGGGTTCAGGGTTACTACCAGTATCAACAGCCGAATGAACACGAGACAGGGCGTCAGGCTTGACGTTGCGTGACCCAGGACGGTAAGACAGAGAAAAATTGAATCTCCCAAAAAATAGTGCCCACCTGGCTTGACGGGGGTTGAGCTGCTTCGCTGACTGGAGGTAAGCCAGATTCTTATGATCCGTCCAAACGATGAAAGGTTGTTCCGCCCCCTCCAACCAATGTCGCCACTCCTCGAGAGCCAGCTTAACGGCGAGCAGTTCACGATTGCCAACATCATAATTCCTCTCTGCCTGAGAAAGTTTCCTTGAGAGAAAAGCACAGGGATGCAGTTTGTTATCTTCAGGAGAACGTTGTGACAACACCGCACCTACCCCAGTGTCGGATGCATCCACCTCCACGACAAACTGGCGGTCGGGGTCCGGCTGCATCAGAATGGGAGCCGAGGCGAAGCGATGTTTCAGTTCTTCGAACGCTGATTCGGCCCCTTCATTCCAAGCGAACGGTCGTGAGATGGAGGTGAGAGAGGTGAGTGGCGCCGCAATGCGGCTGTAGTCCTTGATGAACCTCCTATAGAAGTTCGCAAACCCCAGGAATCGTTGAAGTTGTTTGCGGGTAGAGGGGGCCGGCCAGTCCGTGACAGCAGAGATCTTAGCTGGGTCCATCCGCAACTCCCCCTGAGCTATGATGTAACCCAAAAAAGAGGTCTCAGACACATGAAATTCACATTTCTCCATCTTCACAAACAGTTTGTTCTCCAACAACCTTTGCAACACCTGGCGCACATGCAGTTCATGTTCCTGGGAGGACTCTGAGAAAATCAAGATATCATCCAGATAGACAAAAACAAACCGATTCAACATGTCCCGAAGGACATCATTGACTAGTGCCTGAAAAACAGCAGGGGCATTGGACAACCCAAAAGGCATAACCAGATACTCAAAATGTCCCAAGGGTGTGTTGAAGGCTGTCTTCCATTCATCACCTTTACGAATGCGCACCAGGTGATACGCATTTCGTAGATCCAGTTTCGTAAAGATGGTAGCACCATGAAGGAGGGGAAAAGCAGAATTAATCAAAGGCAGAGAATACTTGTTCTTAATGGTGATGTTGTTAAGTCCACGGTAATCAATACAGGGTCTGAGGGTCTTATCCTTCTTAGCAACAAAAAAGAATCCCGCTCCTACAGGTGATGAGGAAGGACGCATAATACCTGCCGCCAAGGAGTCCCGAATGTAGTTCTCCATAGCCTCCGTCTCCGGCCGGGAGAGATTGTACAGGCGACTGCTGGGGAGCGGGGCTCCTGGCTGGAGGTCAATGGCGCAGTCGTAAGGCCGGTGAGGAGGAAGAGAAGTAGCTCTGTGTTTGCAGAAAACGGATGCCAGGTCATGATACACGTCAGGGACAGCAGAAAGATCCATGGACTCCAATGGAGGTTGAGGCACAGTACTGGCAGGAGTCTGAGCAGAACACAAACAATTCACATGACAAAATGTGCTCCATGAAACAATTCTACCTGTCACCCAATCAATGTGTGGATTGTGTCTTATGAGCCAGGGGATACCAAGGACCAGGGGGGTCTGTGGGCAGTCGATAATATGGAATTGAATGTTCTCCTGATGATTTCCCGACACTCTAAGACAAACAGGAACAGTCTGATGGGTAATACGGGTCAACAATTGTCCATTTAGACCCTTAGCCTGCAGCGGACAGTCCATAGGAACAGTCTCCAAATCCATTTGTTGAGCCCACTCTCTATCCAAAAAGCTTTCGTCGGCACCAGAGTCAATCAGCGCACTAACCGAGAAATTCTGGAACTGCCACTGGAGGGATGCCTGGAGCAGAATGCGGGGAGAAGAGGAAGAATCCGCTGCTCGGCTCACCAAAACTTCTCCCATTAATGATGAGCCGGCCCTTTTCCCGGACGAACTGGGCAGGAAGGAACGAAATGACCAGCTTCTCCACAATACAGGCAGACCCGAGCCTGAATACGACGTGCACGCTCCTCTGAGGACAACCGTGCACGACCCACCTCCATGGCTTCGGGTTCAGTGCTCCTCGTATCGACTCGGGAAGACACGGCTTTCTCCGTAGGGAAGATGCGGGGAGGAGTTTGTTGACGACAGACAGGTTGCTTGGAACTAACACTCCTCTCCCGGCGGCGCTCCCGAATCCGATTATCCAACCTGATGGTGAGTGAAATAAGATTATCCAGCGTAGGCGATTCATCATATGACACCAATTCATATTTTAAAGTCTCAGACAAAGCATTGATGAACACTCCTTGTAATGCCTCGTCATTCCAACCACTCACTGCTGCTAAAGTCCGAAACTCCACTGCCATCTCCGCCACACTGCGAGCCCCCTGCCGAAGAGAAAACAACCGTTTCGCAGCCTCCTTGCCTCGTACGGGGTGGTCAAAAACCTTCCTCATCTCAGTGGTGAAGGCAACGTAAGCGTTGCAAATGTCCGACTGACTCTCCCAGACCGCGGATCCCCAGGCACGAGCGGAACCGCTAGTAGAGTTGATAAGGTAGGCAATACGGGCTCTTTCTGATGCGTAGGTGAGGGGCTGTTGTTCAAACACTAACGAGCATTGAGTCAAAAAATCGCCACAGGTTCCCATGTTCCCGTCATAGCGCTCTGGAGCAGGAACAAAAGGCTCTCTGATCTGGGCTGAAGGGGTAGTAAGGGCAGACACTTGATTGGTGAGTAATTTAACCTGATTAAGCAGCACCTGACTGTCCTCAGCAATCGTCTTAAACAGGGTATCATGTTGGCCAAGTAAAATGCCCTGATTGGCTATGGCAGTCCAAATTTGAGTGCACTCTGGGGTGGTATCCGAGCTACTGTCTGCTGGGTTCATGTTGGTCAGATCATACTGTTATGATTTAACTGGATTAGAACCCAAATGCAGACAAGTACACCAAGCCAGAGAAGGTTTAACAGGTTTATTTACAATGTTCAATAGTCCAGGTTTCCAATAATAGGGGAAGAGCAAGTCCAGGTTACAGGGAGGGTAACAGATCCAGGTCAGGGCAGGTGTGGTACCGTAATGTCCTAGTGTCCGTGGTGAGTCCAAAAGAGAGGTCCGGTAGTGGAGAGCAGGATGGTGGTGGCAGGAGTGAAGCGGAGGCAGGAGTCAGGTTCCAAATATATGGTCGTCTTGACTATGATCTGACGATGAGTGGTAAGTTTGACCGGGTCTTAAAGGCTGAGGTGATTATGGTGAATGAGCTGCAGCTGGAACCCTGACTCCCGCACACCAGACTTCACTCCTGCAATCAAGGACAGACAGAGGGGAGGGAGAGAGCAGAGAGAGAGCTACCTAGCAGCAGTAGGCCTAACACCACTAGGGCCCGCTCAGCCAGCCGGCTCCACTAGGGCCCTGTCAGCCAGCTGGCTCCACTAGGGTCCTCTCAGCAAGCCGGCTCCACTAGGGCCCTCTCTATCAGCTGGTGTGTGTAGGAGAGTGTAAGCTGTCTGTGCAAAAAGTAGAAGTACAAATGACAAAGGAAATGAAATAAACTGATACATCTAGGCCTAGGTTATATTTACTGTGGTGTTTGTTCTCCACTGGTTACCCTATTCTTATCACAACAGGTCACACATTTTGCTGCCATGATTGCACGCTGCTGTATTTCACCTAACAGATACGGGAGCTTATTAATATTGTATTTGTTTTCAAAGTATTTGGGGGTCCTTGTAATCTGAGGGAAATATGTCTCTCTCATATCATCGTTTATTTGGCAGGAGGTTAGGAGGGGCAGCTCAGTTTCCACCTCATTTTGTGGGCAGTGTGGCACATAGCCTGTCTTCTCTCTACCTATGGTGATTTTCGGGATGTGGAAGGCAGACATACAGGCGGATGAAGTAGATTGAGATGCAGCCCATGCAAAAAAACTAATCTTAAACAGACGGATTTTGATTGGGATTTATTGTATTATATTGGAAGATATTATAGGAATGATGGTATTTATATAACATTTCCCGTGGAATAACCAACTATTCTTCAAAGAATACCCACCAATACAGCACTATGTGTACGTTTAGAGGGTAGCTGGTTTCTGCATTACAGTTTCAACAAGTATTCATCCCACTGACAGACTTATGAGCTGTTGTGACTGCAACTAAGCATATATGCAAGGTCATTTTGATTGTGTACACGGTCATACCTAGTTATAACCAGTTATAACCAGGCGAGTACGTAAGGTTCTTCATTTCTGCTGGTGATCTGTTTATCTGGTCTAAATCACTGATACAGGTCCCCCTGGATTCAAATAAATACTTTTTTAGATTTGCCTTAGAATAACTACCTTTCGGAGAATACCCACCAATACAGCTGTCTGTATCTGAGTTCTATATTGCAGTTCTATTAACTATTTATACCGTTGGCAGACTTTTTAATGAAGGTCCTATCAAATTACTATAGGAGGAATCAGATGCTTTTCGTTGGAGTCAGAATGATCCCAAAGGACTTGATTTTGTTAAAAAAATTATGATGATATCAGTTGACTGACAAATACATGAAAAATTGGAAGAATTTAATAAACCACCTTTGGGCTATGATTTATAAAAAATATGGATCTAGATGCAATTCGTTAACTTCAGTAGTGGTGTGTGGGTAAATTTACTGGGGGGGGGGGGGGGGGGGGGGGGGGGGGGGGGGGGCATAATACAACCAGATCAGTTGTGATCATTTAATTGTCTGGTCTATAAACCTAATGAATTATCCTCTGTGCCCAAATCATGCTTTAGAAGCCTATTTTGAATGCTTTTATTTATTTCTGTATAGACAGGAGTATGCTAATTTGTATTTTATATCTTTCTGGGTAAGTGCCAGGACCATTCACAGTTTAGCTCATTTGGCCTCCCTTTTTATTATCAAGGGAGGCCAAATGTTCGCTGGCTTCCCTTGCATTCAATGCTACAGTGTCATATTATTTTGAACTAGACAGCATCAGATAGATCAGTAGTTCCCAAACTCTGGGGCGGCCTCCTAGGGGTGGTGCGATGGGTCAGGTGGGGGGTCGGTTGGGCGCAGGGGTCATTATGCAATTTGTAATTTTATTTGATTTATTTCAGGACCATTCACAGTTTAGCTCAACGCTATTTGGTATTTTAATTAATTTTTTTTATGATCAAGGGAGGCCAAATGTTAGCATTCAATGCTACAGGGCGGCAGCAAAGTCATACTCTTTTTAACCAGACAGCATCAGATAGAATGGCCTACACATACAGAGACAGAGGGGCACCGTTTCACTCGCTCAGATGCTTTCTCCGGTGAGGTACATTCAGCCTCTTGCTAATTGAAGGAAAATGATAAAACACAGAGAGATGAAAGATACATTATTTTATATGTTTTGTTCTTGGTCATTTTATTGGGGAAGCCTGGCTTCCTTTGGCAACCATGAATACACGCCACTGCGGAGGTTAGGAGATATAATGTAGCAGGTTAGGATAATTAACGTGGGAGGTTAGGATAACTAATGTAGCAGGTTAGGATAATTAACGTGGGAGGTTAGGATAACTAATGTAGCAGGTTAGGATAATTAATGTGGGAGGTTAGGATAACTAACTTAGCAGGATAGGATCATTAATGTGGGAGGTTAGGATAACTAATGTAGCAGGTTAGGATAATTAATGTGGGAGGTTAGGATAACTAACCTAGCAGGTTAGGATAATTAGTGTAGCAGGTTAGGTTAATTAACGTGGCAGGTTAGGAGAATTAACTTAGCAGGTTAGGAGAATTAATGTGGCAGGATAGGATAACTAACGTAGCGGGTTAGGATAATTAGTGTAGCAGGTTAGGTTAATTAACGTGGCAGGTAAGGAGAACTAACGTAGCGGGTTAGGATAATTAGTGTAGCAGGTTAGGTTAATTAACGTAGCAGGTTAGGAGAACTAACGTAGCGGGTTAGGATAATTAACGTAGCTGATTAGGAGAATTAACGTAATGTGCGTGTGGTGAGGTTTTGCCATTTCAATCAGGAGAAAAATAGGAGTACTGCTGATCTAGGATCAGGTCCCCATTGTCCATGTAATGTTATTCATTAGGATCTAAAATACTATATAAAAATGAATACAGGCCTGGCTAGATATGAATGGAATCATTACCTTGATAAAGGATTGTTTTCCACCGTAGTCCTGGTTCAGCAGTGTTAGTTCTGTAGTGCAACCCTGGCCCAGACTGGGTAAACATCGCCATCTAGTGGCCATTTAACTGTATAACAGGAAGACAAAGGGACCCTATTCACTAGCAGTGTTTCCCAACCAGGGGTACTAGGACCCCTGCGGTTACTTGGACTATCCACAGGGGGTCCTTGAGAAGACTCATGAGACCAGAGGGTTACTGGTAAAATGCACATGAGAGGGTCCTCTGGGTAACCGAAAAAGGTTGGGGACCACTGCCCTATACAGAGCAATAGTAATGGAGACTTTTTGTAGGCACAAACTCCACCTCGGTTCATTGGACAAATCCTACAGGGAAATTAATGGAGTTTTTGTCGGGTTTTTGGATAAATTCCGACAATAAGGTCTGTGGTAAACACAGGCTTAGGAGATCTTATAGCCTACGATTTATTCTATGAGATAATCTTCATCAGCTAACGTCACTTTTTGTGATATTTGAAGCATTTATGTAATCAGAAAAAGCCCATAAAGGCTTCATAATTCATAAAGGTCATGTTAACTGACTGATATTATCTCATAGAACAAAACGTATAAGATCTACTAAGTCTGTGTTAATCTCAGACCTTATTTTCAGCGTTTATCCCAAAACCCTAGTCTTTCCCCATTCATGTAGGCTACAAGCTGGCGAGCTCTATACAGTGCACACTACTTTATGGCACCCTTTCACAGTCATGGGGAGAATCTCAATTGCACACTCCTCGCCTCCTTCTCAAAACCCATTGGATGAGAAAGCCAGAGGTCCCGCCCCTCTGACCTTTTCCTCCAATGGGTTTAGAGGTGAGGAGAGAGAACGTGAGGAGTATACAATTTAGATTCTCCCAGAGGGTAACTGCATACATGGAGTGTGTCTGAAAGTGGTTATTGCTAAAGAAGTGGGAGGATCAACAGAAGAGGGTGTATGGAAACATAACAGCTAATTGGGCAGATTGGTTGCCACTCAAGACCATTTTGCATGGCTGCTTGCTGCTTCCTTGTAGCATTTTAGCTAAACCTAACCCTAACTCTTTTCTAATCTTAACCTCATTATTCTAACCTGCCACGTTAATTATCCTAACCTTCCACATTAATTATCCTAACCTGACATGTTAATTATCCTAACCTGACATGTTAATTATCCTAACCTCCCACCTTAATTCTCCTAACCTGCCTAACCCGCTTAGCTAAAATGCAACAAGGAAGCAGCAAGCAGCCACGCAAAACGGTTTTGAGTGGCAACCAATCTGCCCAATTAGCTGTTATGTTTCCATATATGTTATTCCACTTATGTTGATCCTCCCACTTATTTAGCAACACCCACCTTCAGACATCCATACTTGTGTCACGGTTTCGGTCGAGGCAGCTCCTTCTCCTTGTTCGGGCAGGCTTCGGCGGTCGTCGTCTCCGGAGTACTAGCTGCCACAGTTCGATGTTTCATGTTTGATTGGTTTTGCCTGTTTGTCACACCTGTTCATTGTTAAGTGTTCATTAGGCACCCTATTTAGTTCTCTTGTGTTTGGTCAGGTGTTGTGTGTAATTGTTCTATGTCACGTGTAGATGTTGGTCCGCTGTTCTGTGCTCTCTGTATTTCGTATTGTTTGAGAGAGTCCTGAACGTTGTGCGTATTTACTTTGGACTGTCCAGTGTACGCTTGTTTCGCCTGTGGCCTGTTGCCGTGTTGGCTTGTACTGTCGGACTTCACTAAAGACATTTGGTTTTTGAATCTCTGTGTCCTGCGTGTGATTCCACGTTCCCTCTACACTCAACCCTGACAACTTGTTTTTCCCTCTCCACTAATGAGGAGATTCTCAATTGCATAATCCTTGCGTCCTCACTCCTTTCTCCTCGACTCCTTCTCAAAACCCATTAGATGAGAAAGCCGGAGGGTTTCCAGGAGGCGAGGAGAGAGTAGAGAGGACCCCAGGAGTCCCCACCTCATTTTCTAACGCTGTTGAAAACACTGACGAAAACACAACTTCCTCCGCGCTCACGCATTATTATAATTCATATGCGTTAGAATGTTTCTGTTAGATGATACATCATGACAAAATAGAGAACATTACTGTCCTGCTAATGTTCCTGGACCTTCTAGGCTAAACTGCAGAGTAAAAACCCATAACTGATCCAAATCAGACAGGCTAGATGCAGTTATTTTGAAATTAATATGTATTCAAAACGCCTGGCTTTTGAACGGTTATTCAAATGACCTGGGCTATTCACTGCAGTTTACAGCCTAGACTAGAGTTGTGTACTCACTTGAAAACAATAATAACATTCTTCATTACATTGTGTTGATGTAGCTTAGGTAGAATACGTTTCTTGTCCCTAACCTTCTAGTCAATCTTTGTTTCATTTCAACTATTTACTATCTGTGATGTGCTAGATGTCTTGCTTAAGATTTATGTTTTTAAAAAATCCACTGTGGCTGATATGCTTGATCCATTTCTACTGCAGCTCTCTGCCCCCCTGATTGCTGAATCATCAACCCGTAACCTGACAGTTATATCTGGTACTATCCCCAAGGTTTGGAAGGCGGCCCATGTACTCCCCCTTCACAAAGGTGGTGACCCCTTGTGACCTAAATAATTATCGCCCTATTTATAAACTTTTTTGCCTAGCTAAAATATTAGAATCCTTAATTAATTCTCAGCTAAGATGTATTGTAAATGTACATCAGTGGGGTTTTAGACCAGGTCATAGCACTATCTCTGCTGCATCCCTAGTTATAAATGATGTGGTTCACTGTAAGGATAGAAGGCAACATTGTGCTGCCCTCTTCATTGACCTGTCAAAGGCTGTTGATCACTCACTGCTAATTCAGAGGCTTGGCTCAATTGGCCTAGACCAGGCTGCATGTAACTGGTAAAAAAATGACTTGACAGATAGAACTCAATGTGTATCAATGTGTATCTACTGATGGTGTTAAATCAGGCGACAGTGTGCTTTAGGACCATGCGGAGGGTTCTGAGCAGTCGGGTAGGCTGTTTGGAGTGTTTATCCAACTGGATAAAAAAAAAAAAGAATATAAATAAAGTTATGTCTCCCCCACTTCTAAAACCAAAGTTGCACCTATGCTGTTTACATTAACAATATTGACTTGTCTATAAAAAACTGTAACTCCACTTGTATACAGTTGATAGTTGTTGTGTATGCTATTTCCCCCACGGTTGACCAGGCTCTATCTGAACTACAGTCTGCCTTCATGGAATTACAGAAAAACTTTATTGACCTGAAATGAGCATTGAATGCAGGGAAAACTCAGTATATGTTGTTCTCTAGTGCACATCAAAATAACTGATTTAATGTACTTTGAATGGTGTCCATATTGATTGTGTCCCTGCTTATAAATATCTGGGAATCTGGATAGATGAAAAGCTGTCTTTTAAAAAGCATATTGATGAGTTAGTTAAGAAGATGAGAATAGAAATGGGCTTCTTCTATAGAAACAGGTCCTGCCTCTCGCTAAACAGTAGAAAGCAGATTATTCAGTCAACGTTCCTATCGGTCCTAGACTATGGTGACATCATTTACATTTACATTTACGTCATTTAGCAGACGCTCTTATCGATTTACAAATTGGTGCATTCACCTTATAGCCAGTGGAACAACCACTTTACAATATGTTTTATTTTATTTTTTGGGGGGTGGGGTAAGGGGGGGTAGAAGGATTACTTTATCCTATCCCATGTATTCCTTAAAGAGGTGGGGTTTCAAGTGTCTCTGGAAGGTGGTGAGTGACTCCGCTGTCCTGGCGTCGTGAGGGAGCTTGTTCCACCATTGGGGTGCCAGAGCAACGAACAGTTTTGACTGGGCTGAGCGGGAACTGTGCTTCCGCAGAGGTAGGGGGGCCAGCAGGCCAGATGTGGATGAACGCAATGCCCTCGTTTGGGTGTAGGGACTGATCAGAGCCTGAAGGTACGGAGGTGCCGTTCCCCTCACAGCTCCGTAGGCAAGCACCATGGTCTTGTAGCAGATGCGAGCTTCAACTGGAAGCCAGTGGAGTGTGCGGAGGAGCGGGGTGACGTGAGAGAACTTGGGAAGGTTGAACAGAGGTGAGAGGTGCGCTTGTGAAGTTGGAAAACATTTTGTGTACGTTTTTTCCCCCGAATTGGTTTTAACTGCACTTTACTTACCTTAACAAAATAAGATGTATAGTTGAATAATTTAGAAATGAGTCGTCTCAAATCGCTTGCTGCTTGGCTGTATTGACGAAGGTTCCAGTGCCACTGGCAGTGGCTTCGGGAGCTGCTTGGGTTCGTCGGATCGGGAGCTGGAGAGGACAGTTTAGTCTGAGGTCATTTAAGGGCTTCGGGGACACTGGACATCGTTTTTCGGATGCATGCAGGGCACTTTCTGCCTATTGGATTATAAATAGTCAACTGTTGGTTTCAAGGGCTTTCTATCGTGATAACTGTGGGGTTAGACTGTTTGTTTTTTATAGCTCCAACGGCGCCAACGAACATTTTCAGTTTAGCACCCGGGTTTAGGTTATCTTAAAATATTATTGTATTGTGTGTATTGCCAATTGTTTGCAAGTGGATCATTCATTATTCATTCTTTTTATATACACATTCTATCTGTAGGTAAGAACCCTGGTCTCTTTGGTTTTTCTTTAGCGAGTTTAGTCATACCAGGTTTATTATGTACTGAGTGGACCTTTTCACCATACTTTTACTCTATGGATTTATCTGAGCCTGTGGTGATAGGGTTACATCAACATTATAAATATGGTGGAAACTCCCACTAGTCCATGCCTCCACCAATCCAATGCTTTTAGATTATGGGAAGTAGTGAACAAGTGCACACTTCAGGAGAAAGGAGATATTATTGGGACACACTCAGATGCTCTGTTAATCAACCACATTGGTCCATCACAAGGCTTCCTTGGTTCAAACTGTCAGATTATTGTTATAATGTTGTTTGTAGTATAGAGATAATGATGTTATTGATTACAAAAATGCGAGGGGTGTATTCAGTTTTGTGAGATACTGTATGTTAGAGCAGGAGTAGGGGGGGTAGAAGTTAGAGGTCTGTTACCTGAGTCAAGATCAACGGGAGGGAGGGAGGGAGAGGGAGAGGGAGAGAGAGGGAGAGAGGTTAAATTAACATCAACAGACTAACATGCAGTCAACTGAATATCTTTTCATCACTGACTTCTAACCAGTGATGTCATCACAACCAGTAACCTTTTCCACTCTTCCACTTTTGGTCCGGCTCAGCTTGACCTCTGACCTCTGAAATGAATGATTTCAAAAACAGACAAAGCAAAGGTATTAAATTAGATATAAACTCATCTGCAAAGAGAGTTACACATTTCCATGGAAAGGGAATGTACACTAAATGACCAAAAGTATGTGGACACCTGCTTGTCAAACATCTCATTCCAAAGTCATGACCATTAGTATGAAGTTGGTCCCCCTTTGCTGCTATGACAGCATCCACTGTTCAGAGAAGGATTTCCACTAGATGTTGGAACATTGCTGCGGGGATTTTTTCCTTTGGACTGCCAGATGGTGAAGCGTGATTCATCACTCCAGAGAACGCGTTTTCAATGCTCCAGAGTCCAATGGCGGTGGGCTTTATACCACTCCAGCCGATGCTTGGCATTGCTCATGGTGATCTTTGGCTTTTGTTCGGTTGCTCAACCATGGAAACCCATTTAATGAAGCTCCCGACTAACAGTTATTGTGCTGACGTTGCTTCCAGAGGCAGTTTGGAACTCGTAGTGAGTGTTGCAACCGAGGACAGACGGTTTTTACACGCTACCCTCTTCAGCACTCGGCGGTCCCGTTCTGTGAGCTTGTGTGGCCTACCGCTTCACGCTGAGCCGTTGTTGCTCCTAGACGTTTCCCTTCACAATAACAGAACTTACAGTTGACCGAGGCAGCTCCAGCAGGGCAGACATTTTACTAAATTACTTGTTGGAAAGGTGGCATCCTGTGACGGTGCCACGTTGAAAGTCAATGAGGTCTTCAGTATGGGCCATTCTACTGCCAATGTTTGTCTATGGAGATTGCATGGCTGTGTGCTCAATTTTATACACCTGTCAGGAAGGGGTGTGGCTGAAATAGAATCCACTAATTTGAAGGGGTGTCCACATACTTTTGTATCTATAGTGTGTGTACACACGTGTGTTGTTGCATCATACCATCGATAAGCCTATCTTCCCCATCACATCATGAAAGGTCATGTTGATGTTCATTTAACCTCAGCCTCTCTCTCTCTCGCTCTCTCTCTCTCTCTCTCTCTCTCTCTCTCTCTCTCTCTCTCTCTCTCTCTCTCTCTCTCTCTCTCTCTCTCTCTCTCTCTCTCTCTCTCTCTCTCTCTCTCTCTCTCTCTCTCTCTCTCTCTCTCTCTCTCTCTCTCTCTCTCTCTCTCTCTCTCTCTCTCTCTCTCTCTCTCTCTCTCTCTCTCTCTCTCTCTCTTTCTCCTCAGATAACCAGGCTCAAAGCATCAGTCCACCAGGTAGGTAGAGTATAAATCTACAATGATTATAGCAGTTCAATATTAGTCAACTTTATTATCCCACATGGAGAAAGTCATGTGTCCATACACACCATTCTAAAACCCAATATCAAGTACTGTTTTATGTCACTACTAATACTTGTCAACCACAAAGCATTACTGCTGTTAGAATAACAGAAGCCCTGTCATAATCTGTCCTCACCACTGTGTTTTCCTCTCTGCTGTTTACAGCTGAACAATCAGTCAGACTGGTGAATGGGACCACTTCCTGTTCTGGGACAGTGGAAGTCTTTTATAAAGGAGAGTGGTTAGTTCAATGTTATAGGTGGTGGGGCATGAGAGTGACTAAGGTTATATGTAGAGAGCTGGGCTGTGGGAATGCTATAGCTGTATCTAGAGGACCTCTGGTTGGAGATGGAAGAGGAGGAGTCATACTATGGGGTGAATGTAGTGGAGATAAGTCTACTATTAGAGAGTGTGGAATAGCAGGACCTGTTGACTGTAATGGTGGATATTATCATCATGTGATCTGTTCAGGTAAGAGACTGGTAATATTGAGATATTTCATTGGTACATTATACAAGATTAGCATATATCATGTTTTATGTGTTTTTTCATTTAAAGAGGGAGAGATGTTAGATGTATTTAAACATTATATTTGTGTTTGTCATATTGGTTTATGGGAGATGTGCATGGGCAGATCATTGTAGTTCAGATGTTACTGAAGTGAAGCTGCCTGATGGATGTCCAGCTGTTTATTTTCTATAAAGTGAAGTGAACTTATTCCTGTCTCCTGCCTGCATTATTCCCAACCCTGTCCTGAGTGACTAAGAACCCATTTGTACCTCTTACAGTATCAAACATAGCAAACTACAATATTTTATCCAACATATTTGTGTTTAGTCCTTGACAGTGTCATCAACAAAACGGATTGAATGTTCAACCAACTCTTTTTCTCCAGAGTCTGTGCAGCTTGTGGATGGAGCTGGTCTCTGCTCTGGGAGACTGGAGGTGAAGTCCAATCAGTCCTGGGCCTCAGTGTGTGAAGCTGACTTTGACCAGCAGGATGCAGAGGTAGTCTGTGGGGAGCTTGGCTGTGGGGCTCCTGCAGCTCTACAGGGGGGGCTCTATGGAGAAGGTGAGGGTCAGACCTGGGATAAAGAGTTCCAGTGTAAAGGCAATGAGTCCCTTCTCCTGGACTGTGACACCTCAGACAGAAAAAACAACACCTGCCTACCTGGTAATGCTGTTGGACTCACCTGCTCAGGTAAGAAACAGTTTGTCACTCAATCAACATTGTTTCTCGCCTGGAGTGAAGAATATGAGAGGCAATATAGGTGTGTTTTAGTGAGAAAATAGTAAGATTACTGTCTCTCTCTTTTCTTTTCTCAGAGCCTGATGATGTGAGGCTGGTGGGAGGAGGCAGTCGCTGTGCTGGTGGAGTGGAGCAGTACGACCAGGGAGAGTGGAGGACTGTGGGAGCTGCAGACTGGAACAAGGAGGCTGTAGCTGCAGTAGTGTGTAGACAGCTGGGTTGTGGCTCCACTGTTTCAGTACTACCTGGAAACACCACTAGAGGGGTTGGAGTTGAATGTTCTGGGACTGAGTCTTCACTGAGGGAGTGTGGGAGATTGTATTATCTCCTTCCTGGACGCACAGTGATCTGCTCAGGTAATAACAAGATACACTATATGGCCAAATGTATGTGGACACATTAGTGGATTCGGCTATTTCAGCCATACCTGTTGCTGACAGGTGTATAAAATCGAGCACACAGCCATACAATCCATAGACCACCATTGGTAGTAGAATGGCCGAAGAGCTCAGTGACTTTCAACGTGGCGTCTAGGAGCAACAGCGGCTCAGCCGTGAAGTGGTAGGCCTCACAAGCTCACAGAACGGACCGCTGAAGCGCGTAGAGCGTCAAAATGATCCTCGGTTGCAACACTCACTACCAAGTTCCACATTCTTTTGGCCATGTATTACATCTCCTTCCTGGACTCACAGAGATCTGCTCAGGAAATATCAAGATATTATAATTATATTCAACTGATTTCCTTTATTCATACAACTTCCTCTGCACCTCTCACGATGACTATTTAGCTTGTAAATCTGCATTGCAAAATAGATCACTCAGTCAAGTAGGAATCAAATACAACTTAAATATCCCAGAATGCTTTTGTATTTGAGTGTTATCTCAGTGAACGTCTCTACTCACTGCCACTGTCACATGTCATGTTATTGTCATATCTAAATGAGGAAAGTAGTTGAGGAGCTACGTTTTCTTTTTCTCTCCTCTTGTTCCAGATGTCCTGCTTCAGCCTGATATCAACATATGTTGTCTCAGTGACTGTAGGCCCACTACTCATGTTGCCCTGTGAGGGAGGGTGGCTAGCACTGTTACATGCTGATGTTATTGTCATATCTATAGGAAACTAGTTGAAGAGGTTTTTCTTGTTCTCTTTTATTGTTACAGATCTCCTGGTCCAGCCTGATATCTTCCTGACTGACTCAATGGGAGGGGTCTCCAGGGGCCAGCAGGGGCCCGAAGTGTTTAGGGGCTACAGCTTCACCATCACCTGCTCCACTCAGCCACAGTACCCAGGAGGCTCCTTCCTCCTCACGTTCACCGGCTCCAACAGAACCCAGACCCAGCCAGCTGTCAATCACTCTGCTGCCTTCCTCTTCCCTGCTGCAGATGGCTCCCACCAAGGGAACTACAGCTGTGTTTATGACAATTATGTTTTCTCTCATAACTTCTCCTCTGAGAGTGAGCTCCTCTCCCTCACCGTCACAGGTAACTGAACATGATCCAGACTTATAACTTTGTCATTGACAGATTTCCCACAGATCTATGTGATGATGACCAGTCCCCTCATCAAAGGTGTTTCTGTTTGCAGCCTCTCCTCTGCCAGCCTTCATCATCAGACACGTTGTAGTGCTGCTGATCCTACTGACAGCCATCACCACCATCTACCTGTACTACAAGGTAAAGACATTTACTCAGACGTTACAAGTCATTTAAATGTTTGTGTCTTTGAGCAGGGTTCAGATTCTTCATTGGTCTATATCTGTGTTTAAGGTGTGTGATTAACCAGATGAGAATGAGAGGCGCGCAGCAGAGAACGAGACACAGAGACACACACACACACACAGAGAGAACGAGAGACCGGGATTTTAATAATAGCTGAAAAGTTCAGAATTAGTTTATCTTTCTAGAACCTTGGAAGACATCTAAAAAGAGTGACAGCAACCACCATGATTCCTTTTAGTTTGTTTTTTTGCAACCATGGTAACATGGGGTTTTGGTAACATGGGGTTTTGGTAACATGGGGTTTTTGGTAACATGGGGCTTTAATTATTTTTAGAGAGTAGCTCAATTACGTCTGTTTTGTGTTCCAGAATGTATTGCTGCTTTTAGCTTTTGTCTTTATGTCTTATTTAGTGTTTCTCTTAGAGTCTTCATCTTGAAGTGTTTCCATTATTAGTCCATGACTGACTCACTCACTCACTCTTGGTGCTGTGTCTCCCTAGACCACCAGGAGGCAGAAGAGAGTGAACAGGGTGAGCAGCATGGATCTTTATGTTGATGCCAATGCCATGGAGATGGTCTCTCTGAGCTCCAGAGCTGAAGCTGGACCGGGAGAGGAGAGAGCAGCCCAGGGGACTGAGTAGGAGTAGAATGATGCTGACCCTACATGCTGATCTTAGGTCAGTTTTGTGTTTTAAATCTATGGTCAGCAGTGGACTGGTGTTTAAAATGTGGTGACAAACCTTAAGTGGTTCTAATTTTAATAACACAAGTTAAGAATTAGTTTATCTTTTTATAACCTTGGAAGGAATCTAAAAGGAGTGATTGTAACCATCATTATTAATTTTTGTTTGTTTTGTACCACCATGGTAACATGGGGTTTTGGGTAACATGGGGTTTTGGGTATCATGGGGTTTTGGGTAACATGGGGTTTTGGGTAACATGGGGTTTTGGGTAACATGGGGTTTTGGTAACATGGGGTTTTGGGTAACATGGGGTTTTGGTAACATGGGGTTGGGTAACATGGGGTTTTGGTAACATGGGGTTTGGGTAACATGGGGTTTTGGTAACATGGGGTTTTGGGTAATATGGGGTTTTGGGTAACATGGGGGTTTTGGTAACATGGGGTTTTGGGTAACATGGGGGTTTGGGTAACATGGGGTTTTGGGTAACATGGGGTTTTGGGTAACATGGGGTTTTGGTAACATGGGGTTTTGGTAACATGGGGTTTTGGTAACATGGGGTTTTGGGTAACATGGGGTTTTGGGTAACATGGGGTTTTGGTAACATGGGGTTTTGGGTAACATGGGGTTTTGGGTAACATGGGGTTTTGGTAACATGGGGTTTTGGGTAACGTGGGGTTTTGGGTACCGTGGGGTTTTGGGTACCGTGGGGTTTTGGGTAACATGGGGTTTTGGTAACATGGGGTTTTGGTAACATGGGGTTTTGGGTAACATGGGGGTTTGGGTAACATGGGGTTTTGGGTAACATGGGGTTTTGGGTAACATGGGGTTTTGGTAACATGGGGTTTTGGTAACATGGGGTTTTGGTAACATGGGGTTTTGGGTAACATGGGGTTTTGGGTAACATGGGGTTTTGGTAACATGGGGTTTTGGGTAACATGGGGTTTTGGGTAACATGGGGTTTTGGTAACATGGGGTTTTGGGTAACGTGGGGTTTTGGGTACCGTGGGGTTTTGGGTACCGTGGGGTTTTGGGTAACATGGGGTTTTGGTAACATGGGGTTTTGGTAACATGGGGTTTTGGGTAACATGGGGTTTTGGGTAACATGGGGTTTTGGGTAACATGGGGTTTTGGTAACATGGGGTTTTGGGTAACATGGGGTTTTGGTAACATGGGGTTTTGGGTAACATGGGGTTTTGGTAACATGGGGTTTTGGGTAACATGGGGTTTTGGGTAACATGGGGTTTTGGTAACATGGGGTTTTGGGTAACATGGGGTTTTGGGTAACATGGGGGTTTTAATTATTTTTAGAGAGTAGCTCAATTACGTCTGTTTTGTGTTCCAGAATGTATTGCTGCTTTTAGCTTTTGTCTTTATGTCTTTATCTTATTTAGTGTTTCTCTTAGATTCTTTATCTTGAAGTGTTTCCATTATTAGTCCATGTATTATTATAATCATCTGTTCATTCTTTGTATTTTGAAACATCTGAATAAAGGGGTCATTTTAGTTTGTTGTTGGGGATTGTTTTGTTGCTGTTGTTTACCTCTCATGATGTTATTGATTATACATTTTATGATATTGACTGATGTAGATTATTGTTATGTTGTTAGTAGTATAGAGATAATGATGTTATTCATTATAAATATTATGGTATTGATTATTATGTAGATTATTGTTATGATGTTTGTACTATATAGAGATATTTGTGTTATTCTCTTATGATCTGTGGGTTACAGAGAAAGTATAGTACTTAGTTCAGGTCTGATATACATTAAATTGTGAATATGCTGTGTGCAAATCAATCAATTAATCAAATTAAAGTTAATAAATATGGTAATATATATCAATGATCTCAAAGGTATTGTTGAGAAGTGTTTATTTCATATTTGTGATGTGAGTGCAGATTATGTTGATGTTATGTTATTTACCCTTTACAGATAAAGACCTGTTGCTCTCTAAACTGCCATGTAATCACTGAATGCTTTTAATAAACTCACAGGCTGTCAGTCTTGTGTGATTTCTCTCTTGGAAAGACTACAACATACAGTATGAATTAACTGAGATCAGTCTTGTGTGATTTCTCTCTTAGACAGACTACAACATACAGTATGAATTAACTGAGATCAGTCTTGTGTGATTTCTCTCTTGGAAAGACTACAACATACAGTATGAATTAACTGAGATCAGTCTTGTGTGATTTCTCTCTTAGACAGACTACAACATACAGTATGAATTAACTGAGATTAGTCTTGTGTGATTTCCAACCAAGTTTTTCACACATATGATAATGATAGTAGATAGCTGGATGGAAGCAGTGTAGAAAAAGTAACCAACTGTCATACTTGAGTAAAAGTAAAGATACCTTAATAGAAAATGACTCAATTAAAAGTGAAAGTCACCCAGTAAAACATTTGGTTTTAAATATACTTAATGATCAAGAAAAAAATTATATATAATTTATTTCAAATTCCGTATATTAAGCAAACCAGGCAGGCAGCACGTTTTTTGAGGAAGTGTGTTCCACTACTAACAGAGGAACAAGGGGAAGTGTGTTCCACTACTAACAGAGGAACAGGGGGAAGTGTGTTCCACTACTAACAGAGGAACAGGGGGAAGTGTGTTCCACTACTAACAGAGGAACAGGGGGAAGTGTGTTTCACTACTAACAGAGGAACAGGGGGAAGTGTTCCACTACTAACAGAGGAACAGGGGGAAGTGTGTTCCACTACTAACAGAGGAACAGGGGGAAGTGTGTTCCACAACTAACAGAGGCACAGGGGGAAGTGTGTTCCACTACTAACAGAGGAACAGGGGGAAGTGTGTCCCACTACTAACAGAGGAACAGGGGGAAGTGTGTTCCACTACTAACAGAGGAACAGGGGGAAGTGTGTTCCACTACTAACAGAGGAACAGGGGGAAGTGTGTTCCACTACTAACAGAGGAACAGGGGGAAGTGTGTTCCACTACTAACAGAGGAACAGGGGGAAGTGTGTTCCACTACTAACAGAGGAACAGGGGGAAGTGTGTTTCACTCTTAACAGAGGAACAGGGGGAAGTGTTCCACTACTAACAGAGGAACAAGGGGAAGTGTGTTCCACTACTAACAGAGGGACAGGGGGAAGTGTGTTCCACTACTAACAGAGGAACAGGGGGAAGTGTTCCACTACTAACAGAGGAACAGGGGGAAGTGTGTTCCACTACTAACAGAGGAACAGGGGGAAGTGTGTTTCACTACTAACAGAGGAACAGGGGGAAGTGTGTTTCACTCTTAACAGAGGAACAGGGGGAAGTGTTCCACTACTAACAGAGGAACAAGGGGAAGTGTGTTTCACTACTAACAGAGGAACAGGGGGAAGTGTGTTTCACTCTTAACAGAGGAACAGGGGGAAGTGTTCCACTACTAACAGAGGAACAAGGGGAAGTGTGTTCCACTACTAACAGAGGGACAGGGGGAAGTGTGTTCCACTACTAACAGAGGAACAGGGGGAAGTGTTCCACTACTAACAGAGGAACAGGGGGAAGTGTTCCACTACTAACAGAGGAACAGGGGGAAGTGTGTTCCACTACTAACAGAGGAACAGGGGGAAGTGTTCCACTACTAACAGAGGAACAGGGGGAAGTGGTTCCACTACTAACAGAGGAACAGGGGGAAGTGTTCCACTACTAACAGAGGGAACAGGGGGAAGTGTTGGTTTACTACTAACAGAGGAACAGGGGGAAGTGTGTTCCACTACTAACAGAGGAACAGGGGAAGTGTTCCACTACTAACAGAGGAACAGGGGGAAGTGTGTTTCACTACTAACAGAGAACAGGGGGAAGTGTGTTCCACTACTAACAGAGGAACAGGGAAGAGTGTTCCACTACTAACAGAGGAACAGGGGGAAGTGTGTTCCACTACTAACAGAGGAACAGGGGGAAGTGTGTTCCACTACTAACAGAGGAACAGGGGGAAGTGTGTTCCACTACTAACAGAGGAACAGGGGGAAGTGTGTTCCACTACTAACAGAGGAACAGGGGAAGTGTTCCACTACTAAAGGAACAGGGAAGTGTGTGTGTGTTTGTGTGCATGTGTACCAGCTCTGTCTCACTCAAATGCCCATTCCAGCAGACTGTGCTCTCTCTCTCTCTCTCTCTCTCTCTCTCTCTCTCTCTCTCTCTCTCTCTCTCTCTCTCTCTCTCTCTCTCTCTCTCTCTCTCTCTCTCTCTCTCTCTCTCTCTCTCTCTCTCTCTGTGCTCCTCTCTCTCTCTATCCTCTCTCTCTCTCTCTCTCTCTCTCTCTCTCTCTCTCTCTCTCTCTCTCTAATTTCAATTTCAATTTAAGGGCTTTACTGGCATGGGAAACGTGTGTTAACATTGCCAAAGCAAGTGAAGTAGATAGTAAACAAAAGTGAAATAAACAATAAATATTAACAGTAAACATTACACTCAGAAGTTCCAAAAGAATAAAGGCATTTCAAATGTCATATTATGTCTATATACAGTGTTGTAACAATGTGCAAATAGTTAAAGTACAAATGGGAAAATAAATAAACATAAATATGGGTTGTATTCACAATGGTGTTTGTTCTTCACTGGTTGACCTTTTCTTGTGGCAACAGGTCACAAATCTTGCAGCTGTGATGGCACACTGTGGTTTTTCACTCTCTCTCTCTCTCTCTCTCTCTCTCTCTCTCTCTCTCTCGCTCTCTCTCACACACACACACACATACACATACACATACTCCTTCTCTGGCTTTGGTTGATGACAGAGACAGGGAGAGGTGCATAGCTACACTCCAATTCTGTAAGTTTGTGTGTGTGTTCAGAACTCCGGTGGTATTCTAGACATGATCTTGCTAGGGAGTGTCCACTCCAGTACATGTGTAGTATAAGGATGTGTTGAGGCCTAAAGGGACCCTGTGTTTAACTCACACACTGCAACAAGACGGCTGTAGTAGCTTTTGTTTTATTGAAGAGCAACCGTCTCCATTGAGCACAAAGTTGTGGTCCAGGTAGTTGTTTTATGATTGACTGAAAGAGGGGGACTTTCAGAGTGAGACTGATGTCTGTTGCTTGGATAGTAGTTAATTAAATGTCAGGTTGGTTGGATAGTAGTTAATTAAATGTCAGGTTGGTTGTCTATTGGTTATTTCTTGGTTGGTCGAACATTGGTTGGTTGGTTGAATGTTGGGCCTAGTTGTTTAGTCATTGGCTTGTTGGCTGAATGTCAGGTTGGTTGAACATAGATCCTTGTTGATAGGCTGTTAGTTTTCATTAGGTTGTATTTTGGTTGTTTTTTTGGTTAGACTGGTTCCTAGGAGGAGGAAGAGGAAGAGGAGGCTGAGCTGTGACAGTATGACATCATTCTCCTGTTACCTGCTGAGAGAGAGAGAGAGAGAGAGAGAGAGAGAGAGAGAGAGAGAGAGAGAGAGAGAGAGAGAGAGAGAGAGAGAGAGAGAGAGAGAGAGAGAGAGAGAGAGATACATGAGAGGCTTACTGTATACACCATATTTATGGGAATAGGCTGCCATTTGGTACAGTACATCACCAGGGAGTAGCTACCTCTGGGACCGAATGTCTTCATGTAACAGTTAGTGCAGTAGGGCTTCTCATCATGCTGAAACACAATGCACAGAAAACATCTTAGTTCATTAGATACATAAATATACACAGATAGATAGATAGATAGATAGATAGATAGATAGATAGATAGATAGATAGATAGATAGATAGATAGATAGATAGATAGATAGATAGATAGATAGATAGATAGATAGATAGATAGATAGATAGATAGATAGATAGATAGATAGATAGATAGATAGATAGATAGATAGATAGATAGATAGATAGATAGATAGATAGATAGATAGATAGATAGATAGATAGATAGATAGATAGATAGATAGATACTTACTCTCTCTCCCCCTTCACTTCCTCCTCTCCCTCCTACATCTCCCCCTCCACGTTATACCTCCCTCCCTCTCTCCCTCCCTCCCTGTTGATACTATCTCCCTCCCTCCCTCCCTCCCTCCCTCCCTCCCCCTGTCTTTGTACCTCAGCATGTTGTCCTGGGGTCAGCTGTCTATGACACTGTTGATACTACCTTTCCCCCTCTCCTCCCCTCCCTCACCCCTCTCTCTCTCTCTCTCTCTCTCTCTCTCTCTCTCTCTCTCTCCATACCTCTGCATGTTGTCCTGGGGTCAACAGTCTCTGACACTTTTGGGACTATCTTTCCCCCTCTCTCCCCCCTCCCTCTCAGCTCCCATTCCTCCCTCCCCCTTCTCTCCCTCATCCTCTCCCCTCTCTCTCTCTCTCTCCATACCTCTGCATGTTGTCCTGGGGTCAACTGTCTCTGACACTGTTGGCACTTCAGACACAGAGGGTGGTAGTCACGCCCCAACGACCTCTTCTTCTCACCTGGACCAATGGGGTTCAAGGATACCAAGGGTTAGAGGTTAAATGTCTGTCATGGACCAATGTGGTTCAAGGATACCAAGGGTTAAAGGTCAAATGTCTGTCATGAACCAATGGGTTTAGAGGATAGCAGGGGTTAGAGGTCAAATGGTGTCTGCCATTCAGAGAGAGATCTGCACTGTGACTGGAGAGTTACCTGTTAGGCTCCTGTTAGAGTTGCTAAGCTAGCGGTAATTTACCAAAGTTACTGGGATGTTCTATGGTAACTTTGGAAATGTATACTTGAGTAACTTTTTTTTAAGGTATTCCTATATAGTGTGTCTGTGTCCATATTGTCCATGCATTTTCAAAAGAAAATAGCCTAATTAATGAAAAAAGCATCTAATCAACAATGGCATTATATTAAATTAATTCTGCAACTCTGACAACTATTTACTTTTTTCACAACTGCCACCAATTTGGCGGCAACACATTTACAACAAAGACATATTGACAGTCAAATAAATACAAGTGTGTAAAAAAAGATATATAAAGTATGTTTCATGCTGAAACCCTCATATTAAACACCAATGCTATTTACTAAGTTCATGGTTTATATTAAGGATAATGTTTTACAGCTTTGTATTATATATATATATATATATATATATATATTTTAAACCATCTTATTTAATTATTGTATATATTTAACATATGATAAGGCCACACAGAGGGACAGAGATCATTACAGACTCATGTGATAAGACCACACAGAGGACCAGAGATAATTACAGACTCATGTGATAAGGCCACACAGAGGGACAGAGATAATTACAGACTCATGTGATAAGGCCACACAGAGGGCCAGAGATAATTACAGACTCATGTGATAAGGCCACACAGAGGACCAGAGATAATTACAGACTCATGTGATAAGGCCACACAGAGGACCAGAGATAATTACAGACTCATATGATAAGGCCACACAGAGGGACAGAGATAATTACAGACTCATGTGATAAGGCCACACAGAGGACCAGAGATCATTACAGACTCATGTGATAAGGTCACACAGAGGGCCAGAGATCATTACAGACTCATGTGATAAGGCCACACAGAGGGCCAGAGATCATTACAGACTCATGTGATAAGGCCACACAGAGGACCAGAGATAATTACAGACTCATGTGATAAGACCACACAGAGGGCCAGAGATCATTACAGACTCATGTGATAAGGCCACACAGAGGGCCAGAGATCATTACAGACTCATGTGATAAGATCACACAGAGGGCCAGAGATCATTACAGACTCATGTGATAAGGCCACACAGAGGGCCAGAGATCATTACAGACTCATGTGATAATCTGAAGTACCCAAAAAGACAACTAGATGTCATTTGATAAAATTCCCCCCAAAACTTAAATGTTACCAAAATTCTGGTAGTTTACTGGTAAACATAGAAACTATCCAATAATATGTCTTTAATTTGCAACCCTAGTTCCTGTACCGGACACATGCAAATAATGCAAGTCCCTAAAGGAAAGGAAGCCAAGTTAGTATTTGAACAAAGCCGGAATGTGAGACAACAGTCTGCTGCCTCATATCAACTGAGGACTTAAGACACAGGAAAGGAAAGGAGGCCAGGTGAATGGAAGCCAGGTTAGACTATTGGAACCCAGCCTCTGAAGGAAAGGAAGCCAGGTTAGACTATTGGAACCCAGCCTCTGCAGGAAAGGAAGCCAGGTTAGACTATTGGAACCCAGCCTCTGTAGGAAAGGAAGCCAGGTTAGACTATAGGAACCCACCCTCTGCAGGAAAGGAAGCCAGGTTAGACTATTGGAACCCAGCCTCTGAAGGAAAGGAAGCCAGGTTAGACTATTGGAACCCAGCCTCTGAAGGAAAGGAAGCCAGGTTAGACTATTGGAACCCAGCCAGTCAAGGAAAAGAGACCAGTTTAGGGTGTTGGAACTTATCCCGGGATGAAAAGAAGGCCAGTTAGAAAGGAAAGGACACCAGGTTAGAGTGTTGGAGCATAGCCGGTGTGTTAGAGAACAGTCTGCTCCCTCAGAGAAGCCACTTCCTGTTGTCTGTGTGTGAGTCATGACAGACTGTTCAGAGCATGGAGACACACACACACACACACGCACACAGACACACAGACACACAGACACACAGACACACGCACACAATAGGAAAGGTATAACGATTGAGGCTAGAAAATATTTGTGAGCGATGCCTCTCAGAAACCTGTAACTATTCCATAATTCTATGGCATCTCTGACCCACTGTATGACACTGCAAACACACACACACACACACACACACACACACACTCCCACACATACACTCCCACACATTGCACTCACCAAAGTAGACGGGTTTCCCCCAGATGGGACAGTAGCCCACCATGATAGATGATATTCCTGACACGGTTATTTAGCAGACAGCAAGTGTGGACGTAGAGAGTGTGAGTGTGAGATGGAGAAAGCGTGTGTGTAGAGAGAGAGAAAGTGTCTGTAGAGAAAGAGAATGTGTGTGTGAGAGAGTGTGTAGAGAAAACGTGTGTGTGTCAGAGAGATGTACAGGAAATAGGTTCAACTCTCTGAATGTGACGAGTTCTGATGACAGAACCAGGATGTGGCGAGTACATTGTCACAGCGAGACAAAGAAAAATCATTTCAAAAGAAAATGCTATATCAACACATTGGTGTCAATGGTAATACAAAATATACATAGAAATAGGACAAAGTTATGTTATGAAATGATATGATACATATAACTAGAAAGATATGATACATAGAACTAGAAAGATATGATACATAGAACTAGAAAGATATGATACATAGAACTAGAAAGATATGATACATAGAACTAGAAAGATATGATACATATAACTAGAAAGATATGATACATAGAACCAGAAAGATATGATACATAGAACCAGAAAGATATGATATATAGAACTAGAAATATATGATACATAGAACTAGAAAGATATGATACATAGAATTAGAAATATATGATATATAGAACTAGAAAGATATGAACAAAAAAGGCTGTGAAAACATGTCATTGTGGTCTATTGGCTTGATCTTACTCAAAAGATCATATGAAACTACCCTTTAATTGAGTAAAAATTGTTGAAATAGAAAAATAATCGTCATCAAGATATCATTATGTTATTCAAAAACATGCGTGTCACAATTATTGGCTGCCCTATAAATTATTTTGAACAAAACCTAATTGAGTGCATTTGTAAAGTATTCAGACCCCTTGACTTTTTCCACACTTTGTCTTATTCTAAAATTGATTAAATTGTTTTTTTTCCTCATCAATCTACACACAATACCCCATAATGACAAAATGAGAACAGGTTTTTAGACTTTTTTATAAATGTATTAAAAATAACAAATTGAAATATTACATTTACATAAGTATTCAGACCCTTTACTCAGTACTTTGTTGAAGCACCTTTGGCAGCGATTACAGCCTCGAGTCTTCTTGGGTATGACGCGACAAGCTTGGCACACCTGTATTTGAGGAGTTTCTCCCATTCTTCTCTGCAGATCCTCTCAAGCTCTGTCAGGTTGGATAGGGTGTGTCGCTGCACAGCTATTTTCAGGTCTCTCCAGAGATGTTAGATCGGGTTCAAGTCCGGTTTCTGGCTGGGCCACTCAAGGACATTCAGAGACTTGTCCCGAAGCCACTCCTGCGTTGTCTTGGCTGTGTGCTTAGGGTCGTTGTCCTGTTGGAAGGTGAACCTTAGCCCCAGTCTGAGGTCCTGAGCGCTCTGGAGCAGGTTTTCATCAATGATTTCTCTGTAAATTGCTCTGTTCATCTTTCCATTGATCCTGACTAGTCTCCAAATCAAATCAAATCAAATTGTATTTGTCATGTGCCGAATACAACAGGTGTAGACCTTACCGTGAAATGCTTACTTACAAGCCCTTAACCAACAATGCAGTTCAAGAAATAGAGTTAAGAAAATATTTACTAAATACACTAAAGTAAAAAAAATAATAAAAATTAACACAATAAAATAATAACGAGGCTATATACAAGGGGTACCGGTACCGAGTCAATGTGTGGGGGTACAGGTTAGTTGAGGTAATTTGTACATGTAGGTAGGGGTACAGTAACTATGCATAGATAATAAACAGCGAGTAGCAGCAGTGTAAAAACAAAAGGGGGAGGTGTCAATGTAAATAGTCTGGGTGGCCATTTGATTAATTGTTCAGCAGTCTTGTGGCTTGGGGGTAGAAGCTGTTAAGGAGCCTTTTGGACCTAGACTTGGCACTCTGGTACCGCTTGCTGTGCGGTAGCAGAGAGAACAGTCTATGACTTGGGTGACTGGAGTCTTTGACAATTTTTTGGGCCTCCCTTCTGACACCGCCTAGTATATAGGTCCTGGATGGCAGGAAGCTTGGCCCCAGTGATGTACTGGGCCGTACGCACTACCCTCTGTAGCGCCTTACGGTCGGATGCCGAGCAGTTGCCATACCAGGCGGTGATGCAACCGGTCAGGATGCTCTCGATGGTGCAGCTGAATAACTTTTTGAGGATCTTGGGACCAATGTCAAATCTTTTCAGTCTCCTGAGGTGGAAAAGGCGTTGTCGTGCCCTCTTCACGACTGTCTTGGTGTGTTTGGACCATGATAGTTTGTTGGTGATGTGGACACCAAGGAACTTCAAACTCTCAACCCGCTCCACTACAGCCCTGTCGATGTGAATGGGGCGTGTTCCCAGTCCCTGTCCCTGAAAATCCTCCCCACAGCATGATGCTGCCACCACCATGCTTCACCGTAGGGATGGTGCCAGGTTTCCTCCAAACGTGATCTCATCCCAGGTAAGAGGGGGAGTGGCAGCAGCAGGTTCTCCCCATGTGAGCTGAGTCCAGTGGACCAGTCCTGTATCCCCCCTCCCATACAGCGACAGTGGTCTGAACCATGGCTAGCTATCCACAGTCTGGCTTGACTAAACAAGGTTTACCAAGAGGGAAGGAGGGAGAGGTAGGTATCTCTATTTGCACATCATCTCTTGCACATCTAGCATTACAGTGTTAATACTATTGTAATTATTCTGCACTATAGCCTATTTATTGCCTTACCTCCATAACTTGCTACATTTGCACACACTGTATATATATTTTCTGTTGTATTTCTGACTTTATGTTTTTTTTACCCCATATGTAACTCTGTGTTGTTTTTATTGCACTACTTTGCTTTATCTTGGCCAGGTCGCAGTTGTAAATGAGAACCTGTTCTCAACTGGCTTACCTGGTTAAATAAAGGTGAAATAAAAAAAAATAAAAAAAAAGTAGAGGAAGAGAAAGAGGGAAGAGAGGAAGGAGGAAAGGGAGAAAAAGGGATCTCTCCATCACGACTGTAAGAAGGAAAGGAGGGAGAAGGCCGAGCAAGAGGAAGAGGAAGAAGTGGAAGATGACAAGGAGAGTTGATCTATCCATCACTACCATAAGGAGATCTCTTATGGGGGCTCTTGTTCTCTCCTCTTTCCTACAGAGGAGCACCTTTCCCAGGCAGCCCAGAGCAGACTCTACCCTGAGAGAAGGCTAGCCCCTGGAGGTTTCACCTTGGATTTATACAGAGAACCCCCCAGTACTCAAATTGCTTTACATTGTAGAGGGGGATCTAATCTCATTGGAGGCGACCCAATGACCCAGAAATGCTCCGTGGACAGACTTCCTCCCTGCTCCCCGTCTCGCTGGCAGGGGGCTCGTAGGAACAGCCCTCCCCTCCTTGACTCCAGCTCCACCCCTTCTTCACCTGCCCCCCTTATCATGTTATTAGTCTCACCTACAGGTCCCGCCCCCTGGCCTACCTGTTGCAGGTGTAAGTATGGTGTGTCGGACACAGCTGCCCTTCCCCTCCTCCCCATCCTCCCCCTCCTCCCCTCTTTCTCCCACTTCCCCCCCATCTCTCGCGCGCTCTCCTACTCCCCCTTCCCTTTAAAGCAATACTTAGACCAGGCTTTCTGCCTCCTCTACCCCTCTCCACATCCTCTTCCATTCCTACTCTCTTTCTCTCCACCTCCTCCTTCTCTTCCTCCTTTGTTCCCCCTCTCCCGCCCTCCAGTGAGAGAGGCAGGAGGTCACCTCGCTGTCACTCTATCCAGCTGGAGCCGCTGAGAGGGCGAGGAGGAGAGGAGGAGGAATAGAGGAAAAACAGAGGAGACAAGGGGGAGAGGAGGAGAGGGGGAGAGGGAGTGAGACACTATGTTAGCTGTTGTGGTGTGATATGTGTAGTTACTTGTAATAACCACTAGAGCAAGCTGGACACTTATTTGGTGATTGCTGACCTCAATGTGTGCATCAACAGTCTAAAGCAGTCATCTCCAATCCAAATAATTAGTTGGAATAATTAGTTTATTAGACATTTCCTATTTATACTGTATGTATAATAAAACCCATCCTTTATTCACTTGTGTTTTAGCTTTTTCCCTACACCCACACTGAAAGTTGTCACTGACACTGAACTTTAGTCTGTCTTGCTTTATGATAGTCACATGTCTCTACCTTTACAATAAGTCTCTCAGTATTCTTCATGAGGGCTTTAAAGCTAATGTTAATTTGACTGCATACTTCAAGAACATACATGTATTTTCCAAGACAGACCTGTTACTGGCTGTGTCTGAATATCCATTCTAGCGTAATACTTACTTAAACTGCATACTAATTTCGCCTTTGATCTAGTATAATTCACTCTTCTTTTCTGACTCACTTGTTTGGCAACAGCTGATAGTCAGATAAATTGATGCGCTGTACCGAAATGAACGAATGACGGGAGTCAATGCAATCGCGCATTAGATGATGCATTCTTAGTACTATTGCAGCGTTCATGTGCTAGTCGGAACTTGGAAACCCGGACATTTCAGACTTGCTTACTGGTTGTAGTTATAAACGTGCCGTATTCAACGAATCAACAAGTCGGACATTTCAGAGTTTCCTAGGTCCGACTAGCATGTCAACGCGGCATAGATTCTAAATTTCACATACTAAAAAACTAAATGTTTTTATATACTATTTTGTACTCTAATATGGGTATTCGGACACTGCCTTTTTGTCTCTCACACACTGAGCATGAGCACAGTCATAATGGCCACAGCTTCCTCCGACCTGGCAGACCACCTGTGCTGTTCCATCTGCACAGACATCTACACTGAGCCTGTGTCTCTAAGCTATCAGCACACCTTCTGCAAGAGCTGCCTCCAAGACAGCCTGAATGCTGGACACCAACTCTGTCAAGTGGGCAGGGCTCTGGTCAGAGACAGAATCTTCCAGATCAACAGACTGATCAGGAACGTGGCCTACCAGCTGAAATTGGAGGAAAATGCTAAAAGACAGAGAGCTACAGCCGAGAGAGGAAACAGTAGAGAGATGAATGTCGTGAACATGGAGAGGCTCTGAAGCTGTTCTGTGAGACGGACAGTAAGCTGATCTCTGTGATCTGCAGAGATGGGTGAGACGACAGAGGACACACATTCAAACCTATAAGAGAAGCACATGAGGATCTGAAAAAAGAGGTAGCCTCAGATTTATGCTACTTCAAGAAGGACATTAGTGTGCTGGAATACTCAAGAGATGAGCAGCAAAGAGAAATGTCTCAAGCAAAAGAGACGTCAGATCATCTCAAAGTCCAGATCAGGTTGCTTGGTTGACAAGGAGATAGTACTTGCCAGGCTGGAGGAACAGCTAAAGGAGAAGAGAGTTAAAACGGCCTCTCTTCAGTCTGAGCTGGACCTCACTGAGTCCAGAGACTTCCTGCTCTAGTGGATGGAGAGGGGCTGCACTGAGATGAGGGAGAGGAGGAAGGAGGAGGAGTGGGTGGAGAGGAATATGATAGAGAGGAATATGATAGAGGGATTAGGATAGAGGGGAATATGATAGAGGGAATATATTGAGAGGAATGTGACAGAGAGGATTTGTTTCATTAGATCACTTTAAGACTTAAAACCTCTTAGGCTGACAGTCCCCGAAATCGGGCGCTAGAATTTCTTTAAAAAATATGTAAATGTTTACATGACTTATTTGATTGATTTCCCACCGTTTTATATTTCAGAAGACATCCATCCGGACCTTCCTATAACCACGTAAACGTCCTCTGTCGAATAAACTTGTATTTGCCTCCCTCTGGTGGTCGGCTGCATCATTACATCCATTTATATCACTTAACTGCAACGTTAAGTCAAAGGGGCATTCCAGGAAAAACATTTATCCAGCTTGACTGCTTCACGGCACAGACATGGCAAAGCAATCACTGCATTTGCCTCGAGCAGGCAGAGCTAAATACATAACTTTCATAGATCTACTATAAAGAATGCGACCTACACACTTCCTTAAACCTAAAATAAGTCAAGAAGTAATTTTGTGTGGAAGTCAAACATTCGTTCAGAACGACAAAATCGAGACCTTAACATAGCCCTTCTCCCATTGTCTATAGGCGGGATGCACACTGGTTAAATGGCCCAAATGTTAATTTAGACATTCACACATTTTACAGATTTTGACTATCACTAATGTCATGAAATGTTTGGCAAAGTAGTAAAGAAGGTTGTATTATACTTTTCTTGTGTACTAGATCATATGGTTTGAAAAGTTATTTTTTTTCTCAGACATAAATGAACAATTCCAGGTGAAATCTAAAGGTCATAGCTTCCTGGGGGAGGGACACCACTACATTAATAAAATATTGCCCTCTTGCTAGATTGATGACTAAAGCCCTAGTGAAACAGTGCAAAATGGTTGTCAGCTCAACTGGTTAAATACAAGACCTGTTCATTGTGAAATGTATGTGTTCAAGTCTAATAATTTTGCTCTATATATTTTCTGCTCTGTATGTAATTGTATCTGTTTAAGCTGTTTGGATTGTTAATTGATATAACACAGGGCACCATTGAAAAAGAGACACTGGTCTCAATTGGGATTCCCTGTATAAATAAAGAGGAACATGATAGAGGTAATATGATAGCGAGTATTATGATGTAGTGGAATATGATGGAGAGGAATATAATAGAGGGAATATGATAGAGGGAATATGATAGAGGAATGTGATGGAGGGGAATATTATAGAGAATGAAAGGAGGAATGTGTGACGCTCTTGAGCAACAAAGGTTGTCTGTTTGGTTATATCAACTGGAAAGACATGGATAAGAAAATGTTCAAACATATTTTTAAACAATGGGCGCTGTTGGCAGGTCTACAAATACTGTTCTATAGTCAGCTGATATTGATTTCCTTATTTAATAATTTATTAAACTAAAATGCTAAACATCAATGACACCTACTCTTCAATTACATTTTTTGGGCCTATATAATTACACATCCAGCTTATTGTATCCCTCTGTGAGCATGCGTACCGTAAAGATACCGTAAGGATCACTCGACTGCAACAGCTCTGGTTGATTTAATCGATCAATGGCTCAGGTCACTTGACCAAGATAAACTTGTGGATGAGCTGCTTCTTGATTTTAGTGCTGCATTTGACCTTGTTGATCATATGGCTAATAGCTAAGGCCATTGAAGAGAGATGTTTTCTTGAACCCTCATTTCTTTTTTGGAACTTTGTTACTGAGGTGACATAGACTATGGAAGACTTGTTTTACTGTAGTAAGGTAGCCTATGTATTTCATTGATGATGATGATGATGATGATGAAAAATATTGACATTAGTGGTAGGCTGAGATCGAACAAACAACCTAAGTAAGCCTGGCTTCTAGTTATGATATCTAAAACATATAGACTTTTAATTAGGCAAAACACATGTCGTTTGAATGGTCAACCATTTGATATGAGTTACAGCATTATATTTTAATAAAAAATTAGGTTATATGGATTCATTGTATATATTAGGCATGACTGTGCTGCATAGGTACAAAAAATACTAACTAAATTCTGCCAGCATTTGATTACACATGAAAGCTGCTGTGGGTAACCATGGCAATGGGGACTCCATTGTGACATCACAAGATTCCGATTCTGGAAGGTTACCTGTTGCACAGACAAACTGAACAGTGCAAAGAGACTGATTCAACTAACCACTGACAGATTATTCATGTCCTATTTCATTAGTGAGAGAACACACTGCTTACTTCAGAGGTAGGTTGTAATATAACTTATTGTGAATGTGTTTCAGTAGTATAACTTATTTTCAAATTACTTGTGTATGAATGTGACATTTTAAGTAGACCTAACATGACTAGTGAAACTGTTGAAGAGAGATAGTTTGCTTGAGTCCTCTTTTTGTGAGAAAATACTTCATCCTGACACCTGAGATGTCATGTTACAATTGTAGTGAGCCAGCCTAATGGCTAATGCATTCTATTGATGACAGAAAAAAAAACCTCTCTGTGTTAATCACCAACATATGTTGTAATCAATTATCTCAGTAAATATGTACCAAAAGAGTAGGTTGTGTAAAAAAACAAGTACGCCTAACTAATTTGTAGCTAATTCATTTCTAATGAGAATAATATGTTCTTAATTGAATGGACATCCATATCAAATGTTTGAAATGATAGACCTCTTTAAATTGAGGTGCACTCAGGGGCACTCAAAGAGAAGACTAGCGTTTTTACCTCCTTGGTTTTTAAAATAGATGAAACTGTACAAGTTAGGTCCTGCATGGATATAGAGTCATTTTCTACCCAAAACACAGTGTTTTCAATGATATGATGGAAGTGATTAGTGTGGTTTGTGAGAACCAGGCCCAATATGGAGTAGAGCTACATGAGGGGTTGAATAAGGCTCAATAGTAAGGTACAGAAAGAGCCTGAAGTTTGCTTTTTAAAGTCTGTGTTGTGCTTTTTCATCTGCCATGGCAACGCCTTGCATCACAATGATGATGTCATAAAGGATATTGTTCACGAAATGATAAGAACAGCCAAAATCGATTCATTTGAACTTGGTCCCTTTTCCAGTAGCAAACTTTTTACTAGTAATTCAGATAGGCCTATTGCGTAAACATATCTGGAGCAGGATTCTCACTTGCTTAATTGTAAATAACTGGGAAGAAAACGTGTGCACATTGTAAAGAGATGCATTATTATTTGGTTAGCAACACCCACTTACTACAACGTTATGTATTTTCCAGAGTTATTGTTAGCTAAGAGGAAGACATGGAGGGTTCAACGCTGACACAGAGGAGGGGTGAGTGTCGGTTGGAGGAAAGGGCGATCCAGACAGACTACGTGATGGAGCTGGGAGCCAGGTTGGCTCTGGTTTTGCAGATCCAGAAGGATCAGGAGAAGAAGATGAAGAGGATTTGGTTCAAGACGAGGAAAATGCCAAGACTGATTGAGGAGGTAACAAGACCAACTTTGACAAAGTCGACTAGAGTTCTATTTAACAATATTAATTAATGCAAATACAAGTTATTGTAAGGGCAAAATGTTCCATATCACATGGAATGTAAGCTAACAATGTTTTGTCCTTATTTATTTTTGTATTAGGCTACACCATGGCAATGCTTACAACTGTTCTTGTCTAAATGTGTTGTATCATGTCTGTCTGTTTCAGTGTATTTATGTCCTCAGTTCTTATGGTGGTCTTGTCATAAAAAATAAACAACCATTCTATCATAGACGCTCATATCAGGATTATGTGGTTGTCTCACCTAGCTACCTTAAGTTTAATGCACTAACTAACAATAAGTCGTTCTGGATAAAAGCGTCTGATAAATGGCTAAAATGTCAAATGTTATGCTGGCTGTGGGGCATGTATTTTTACACTTAGCTGGCCCATTGGCTAGGGGACCCAGGGTTGGGACAGACTGGTGCAGAGCATCTGAGAGGACACTAGATATATATATATATATATATATATATATATGTGATGTATAAGTAAATAGTGCTGACTCATACAGTATGTATGTATGTACTGAATGTGATCACTTTTATCATGTCTGTTTCTTTTCTCACACATAATGTGAGAGATGTGAGCAACTGTCCTCTCACTGAGTTTATGGCTCCCTGTATTGACTCCCTCCCACCACTGGCTTTCACCAATCAGAGGCCTATACCAACCATGTTGCATCCCCCCTCTCCATTGGCCATACGCGCTCAGGATGCACAGCGGTTCATTGTATTTTCATACTTTGTCCCTGAAACCTGCCAGTCTGCTGAATGCCCAGTTGCCACAGAGTCCACTGCAGATGTATCTACAGGTACACGAGAGGACCTATGGACAGATACACATCTTTCCTCAATGCTGCATCGATACCTGCCACACTTCTTTGACGAAGACTCCATGCAGCCACATCAGGCAGTAGAGGGCACCACTGAGGTCTCAGTTGCTCCAGTGGCAATATCTAATGTCGAGGAAGAGGACAGATTCTATCCTTACTCCCTCCCACCCCTGCTCAGCGGTTCATTGGCAATTCATTCAATTTTCTCGAAACCTCCCAGCCTGCTGTTTCAGCCGCAGAGTGCCCAGTTGCCACAGAGGCCACTGCTACCACAGCCACTGTCAAGGGAGAGAATCGATGGGCAGCTAGAAGTCTTCCTTCAGTGCTGCCTCCATGCCTGCCAACAGTCTTTGACGATGACTTCATGCCACCAGAGCAGACAGTAGAGGATACCTATGAGGTCTCAGTTGCTACAGAGACCACTGCAGGCACAGCTACTGTTTATTTTGGAGTGTACAGATCAGCAGCTAAATGCCCTGTCCCAGTGCTGCCTCCAATCTGCCACTTGTCTTTGAAGTTTACTATAAACTGCCAGGGGAGGCAGTAGAGGGCACCACCAAGTGTCCAGTTATCAGTGAAACAAACAATGATGTGTCCACTCACCTCAAAGAGGACATGGCAGCTGATCAAAGCCCTCCTGACCCTGCAGCACTGCCTCCAAGCTCGCAACAGGTCCTATTCCTCAGACAAAAGAGGATGCCACCGAGTCCTCCGTTACCACAGCGATCACTGCAGGCACATCCATTGTCCAGGGAGAGGACCTGTTGGGTGATAAAAGCCAGGCTGTCCAATGCTGTCCAAAGTCCAATGCTGCCTTCAAAGTTGCCACACATTCTAGACAATGACCACAAGCAGCCAGAGGAGGCAGTAGAGGACACCACCAAGAGTCAAGTGTCCAGGGAAGCGGCCGTTTCCGTATCCACTGTCCACAATCTGCCAGGGGAGGCAGTAGAGGACACCAACAAGTGTCCAGTTGCCAGGGAAGCAGCCGTTTCCGTGTCCACTGTACACATAGAGGTGTTTTTGGCTAATAAAAGTATTCCTGCACCTGCAACACTGCCTCTAATCCTGACCTGCACCCACAACAATGACCACAAACAGCTATGGAAGACAGTTGAGTGCACTACAAAGTGCTCAGTCGACACAGAGGCAACTGTTGCCATTTACAACTGGGATGATAAAAGTCCTCCAGGTCTGAATGCATTCACAACAACAATGACCACAAGCAGCCAGAGGAGACAGTTGAGGACACGACAGAGTGCTCAGTTAACACAGAGGCAAGTGCAGTTGCATCCACTGTCAAGAGAGAGGAACTGATGAGTGATAAAAGCCCTGTCCTAGCATTTCCTCCAAGCCTGGCATGCATCCATGACAAGGACCACAAGCAGCCAGAGCTGAAAGGGAAGGGCACTAGTGAAGAGGTGGATCGCTGCCCTCATGCTCACCAGCTGGTCCCAGGTGCTAACTTAACTCTGGCAACCCCTCTGCTCTGCTTGGCCACTAAGACACCTGTTAGAGTGAGAGCCTCCATATGCAGGTCAGAGGATGAGGAACCCAGGCCCTGGACGCTGGAAGAGGCAAAGGTAGGTGTCCTATTTTACACTACTACTCTACAGGGTTGGGGGTCTGTTCCATTTCAATTCAAAGCATTGAATTAAGTACTTCCTGAATTGACTGGAATTGAAATGGAATTGACCCCAACCCTGCTACTCTATGCTCATAGTATAAAACATTACCCCTTACTAGGTTTAACATTTGAATTACGTTTGGTGTGGACCCAGGAAGAACATCCATGGCTATTATAAAATCGGTTTGGGATACAAATAAACAAGTTACCTCAATTACTGTCCTCCAAATTGTGTGCCCCATGATGCCATCAATGTATGTTGATCACTCAAATGTGTATTGAATGTGCCACATTGGAACAATATTACATCAAGAGTCAATGTCTTCCTGTTAGGATTATTGGACAGGCATTGACATTGAGAGTGAAGAGAGGAGCGTCAAGGATGAGGTGAGCCCCAGGGAGGGTTTGAAGCGTGAGGCGGTCCGTGCCCATTCCAAGAGCTCCAATGGGACGGTTTCATCAGAGAGAGCAGCTACCATCCTGGGAAGAGTGGGCTTTCTGGCCATGATCCTCAAGCAGAGAGTCACGTTTTTAAAGACCGAGGAAAAAGAGAAAAATAAGAAACTGAATAAGAAGTTGAAAGATGACGAGAAAGAGAGAAAGGAGATGAAGGCGAGAGAGAAAGAGCAAAAGAAAGCCATGAAGGCTGAGAAAAAGAGGGACAAGTTAGAACAGAAAAAGAGAGAGAAGGAAAGAAAAGAGAAGGAAAGGGCAGAGAAAAAGAGGTTAGGGGGCTGATTAAGATACACAATGCCATGATGAAAGACAGGATTAAGAAAGAGAGGAAGTGGTCTGAGGAGCTGAAAAAGAGAGAGAAAGCTCAAGCTGAGCTCCTGGAGATGGAGCGAAAGATTCAAAAAAAGGAGGAGAAGAAGAGAGAAAAGAGGAGGAAAGAGGAGAGGAAGAGACTGGAGAAGAGGAAAAAGAGGGAGCCAGCTGGAGGTGGAACTGAGAGGGTGATAGAAGAGCAGGGAAGGGATGAAAGCTTGAAGATGGATGAGTAGACTGGGTAAGAAAGAGTGAGAAGGAAGATACTGTATTTTTGCATGCAATGAAAAACAAAGAATGAAGAAATAAATGTTTACTCTGTTTGTTTTTTGTCAAGGCATACCGTACAAAACATTATAAACACAAAATGTTTACTTTTCGCAAATTTGGGGAGTGTTGCACAGTTTAAATGTTGAATCCTAAATCGACACTAAGCACTCCTACATGTTGAAAGGATTGGATAGGTGTACATATAAATTAGGTGTAATATGGCAAACAAAGCCTATCAGAGGGAAAGTTAGAGCCATTACCAGTGTTTATACCTATGGGATAGGTAGAGAAAATTCTAAAACAAATCTCACAAGCTCTCATCCATATTCAAATGAACTACTGTTGTCTGGAGTAATGCAGGTGTTGGTGACCTAAAGAGACTGCAAATAGCACAAAATAAGGCAGCAAGAAAGGTTCTGCAATGTGGTTATGAGATGTTCACCATAGAATTACATAATGCACTCGAATGGCCGACTGTCAAGGAAATGATTTAAAAAAAACACACAAAAAAACATTTTTCATAAAATGTACTGAAACACCAACCGCTATATGTGATTAACTGGATATGGTCAAAGACGACTCGTGAAGGCAATAGGAATCTGGATCTGTTTCTGTGTCCTTTTCTTTTTACCTTGCTTTTGTTATTTTGTAATTTTTTTTATGTTTTGTTTTTACATTTCGTAACATGTAATAATTACAAAAACATTTCATTTAAATTTAAATTTAGTAACATACTGTATCATTCAAATATATATTATTATTTGTCTAATCATATTTTTTGCCTTTGAAGCTTAATATTTTGTAATATAATGTATGACTGACATGAGGGTAATCAAAGGGAGGGAGATAAGGGTAACAATGAAGACTTCTTCCATCACAGTTTCTAAGTGATGAGTGGAAGTGTACAGTGCCCTCCTGAATTATTGGCACCAGAAGGAAATGTGAAAAAAGAAGGCTGTGAAAACATGTCATTGTGGTCTATCAGCTTGATCTTACACTCAAAATATCATATTTATTTATTTATTTTATTTCACCTTTATTTAACCAGGTAAGCCAGTTGAGAACAAGTTCTCATTTACAACTGCGAACTGGCCAAGATAAAGCAAAGTAGTGCGATAAAAACAACAACACAGAGTTACTCATGGGGTAAAAAAAAATACATAGTCAAAAAAAATACAACAGAAAATATATATACAGTGTGTGCAAATGTAGCAAGTTATGGAGGTAAGGCAATAAATAGGCTATAGTGCAAAAATAATTACAATTAGTATTAACACTGGAATGCTAGATGTGCAAGAGATGATGTGCAAATAGAGATACTGGGGTGCAAAAGAGCAAAATAAATAACAATATAGGGATGAGGTAGTTGGGTTGGCTAATTTCAGATGGGCTGTGTACAGGTGCAGTGATCGGTAAGGTGCTCTGACAACTGATGCTTAAAGTTAGTGAGGGAGATAAGAGTCTCCAGCTTCAGAGATTTTTGCAATTCGTTCCAGTCATTGGCAGCAGAGAACTGGAAGGAATGGCGGCCAAAGGAGGTGTTGGCCTTGGGGATGACCAGTGAGATATACCTGCTAGAACGCAGACTACGGGTGGGTGCTGCTATGGTGACCAATGAGCTAAGATAAGGCGGGGATTTGCCTAGCAGTGATTTATAGATGGCCTGGAGCCAGTGGGTTTGACGACGAACATGTAGTGAGGACCAGCCAACAAGAGCGTACAGGTCACAGTGGTGGGTAGTGTATGGGGCTTTGGAGACAAAACGGATGGCACTGTGATAGACTACATCCAATTTGCTGAGTAGAGTGTTGGAGGCTATTTTGTAAATGACATCGCCGAAGTCAAGGATCGGTAGGATAGTCAGTTTTACAAGGGCATGTTTGACATCATGAGTGAAGGAGGCTTTGTTGCGGAGTAGGAAGCCGATTCTAGATTTAACTTTGGATTGGAGATTCTTAATGTGAGTCTGGAAGGAGAGTTTACAGTCACCAGACACCTAGGTATTTGTAGTTGTCCACATACTCTAGGTCAGACCCGTCGAGAGTAGTGATTCTAGTCGGGTGGGCGGGTGCCAGCAGTGTTCGACTGAAGAGCATGCATTTAGTTTTACTAGTGTTTAAGAGCAGTTGGAGGCTACTGAATGAGTGTTGTATGGCATTGAAGCTCGTTTGGAGGTTTGTTAACACAGTGTCCAATAAAGGGCCAGATGTATACAAAATGGTGTCGTCTGCGTAGAGGTGGATCTGAGAGTCACCAGCAGCAAGAGCGACATCATTGATATACACGGAGAAAAGAGTCGGCCCAAGAATTGAACCCTGTGGCACCCCCATAGAGACTGCCATAGGTCCAGACAACAGGCCCTCCGATTTGACACATTGAACTCTATCTGAGAAGTAGATGGTGAACCAGGCGTGGCAGTCATTTGAGAAACCAAGGCTATTTAGTCTGCCAATAAGAATGCGGTGGTTGACAGAGTCGAAAGCCTTGGCCAGGTCGATGAAGACGGCTGCACAGTACTGTGTATTAACAATCGCGGTTATAATATCGTTTAGGACCTTGAGCGTGGCTGAAGTGCACCCATGACCAGCTCGGAAACCGGATTGCATAGCGGAGAAGGTACGGTGGGATTCGAAATGGTCGGTGATCTGTTTGTTAACTTGGCTTTCAAATACTTTCGAAAGGCAGGGCAGGATGGATATAGGTCTGTAACAGTTTGGATCTAGAGTGTCACCCCCTTAGAAGAGGGGTTTGACCGCGGCAGCTTTCCAATCTCTGGGGATCTCAGACGTTATGAAAGAGAGGTTGAACAGGCTAGTAATAGGGGTTGCGACAATTTCGGCGGCTAGTTTTAGAAAGAAATGGTCCAGATTATCTAGCCCAGCTGATTTGTAGGGGTCCAGATTTTGCAGCTCTTTCAGAACATCAGCTGTCTGAATTTGTGTGAAGGAGAAGCGGGGGGGCATGGGCAAGTTGCAGCGGAGGGTGCAGAGTTGGTGGCCGGGGTAGTGGTAGCCAGGTGGAAAGCATGGCCAGCCGTAGCAAAATGCTTGTTGAAATTCTCGATTATTGTAGATTTATCGGTGGTGATCGTGTTTCCTAGTCTCAGTGCAGTTGGCAGCTGGGAGGAAGTGCTCTTATTCTCCATGGACTTTACAGTGTCCCAAATCTTTTTGGAGTTAGTGCTACAGGATGCAAATTTCTATTTGAAAAAGTTAGCCTTTGCTTTCCTGACTGCTTGGTTCCTAACTTCCCTGAAAAGTTGCAAATCGCGGGGGCTATTTGATGCTAATGCTGTTCGCCACAGGATGTTTTTGTGCTGGTCAAGGGGCAGTCAAGTCTGAGGAGAACCAGGGGCTATATCTGTTCTTAGTTCTGTATTTTTTGAATGGGGCATGTGTATTTAGGATTGAGAGGAAATTACTTTTAAACAACAACCAGGCATCCTCTACTGACGGAATGAGATCTATATCCATCCAGGATACCTGTGCCAGGTCAATTAGGAAGGCCTGCTCGCTAAAGTGTTTTAGGGAGCGTTTGACAGTGATGAGGGGTGGTCGTTTGAACGCGGACCTGTTACGGACGCAGGCAATAAGGCAGTGATCGCTGAGATCCTGGTTGAAGACAGCGGAGGTGTATTTAGAGGGTAAGGTAGTCAGGATGATATCTATGAGGGTACCCATGTTTACGGATTTAGGGTTGTACCTGGTAGGTTCATTGATAATTTGTGTGAGATTGAGGGCATCTAGTTTGGATTGTAGGATGGCCGGGGTGTTAAGCATATCCCAATTTAGGTCACCAAGCAGTACGAACTCTGAGGATAAATGGGGGGCAATCAATTCACATATGGTGTCCAGGGCACAGCTGGGGGCTGAGGGGGGACTGTAGCAAGCGGCAACAGTGAGAGACTTATTTCTGGAAAGGTGGATTTTTAGAAGTAGAAGCTCAAACTGTTTGGGCACAGACCTGGATAGTATGATAGAGCTCTGCAGGCTATCTCTACAGTAAATTGCAACTCCACCCCCTTTGGCAGTTCTATCTAGACTCCTGAGTGGCGCAGTGGTCTAAGGCACTGCATCGCAGTGCTAACTGTGTCACTAGAGATCCTGGTTCAAATCCAGGCTCTGTCGCATCCGGCCGCGACCGGGATACTCATGGGCGGCGCACAATTGGCCCAGCGTCGTCCAGGGTAGGGGAGGGAATGGCCGGCAGGGATGTAGCTCAGTTGATAGAGCATGGCGTTTGCAACGCCAGGGTTGTGGGTTCGATTCCCACGGGGGGCCAGTATAAAAAAATATGTATTCACTAACTGTAAGTCGCTCTGGATAAGAGCGTCTGCTAAATGACTAAAATGTAAATGTAGACGGAAAATGTTATAGTTGGGGATGGAAATTTCAGAATTTTTGGTGGCCTTCCTAAGCCAGGATTCAGACACTGCTAGAACATCAGGGTTCTTAGGAAGGAGGCTTCGGATATTAACGTGCAAGAATCCAAGGCTTTTATGATTATAGAAGTCAACAAATGATAACGCCTGCGGAGTAGGAGTGATACTGAGGGCTGCAGGGCCTGGGTTAGCCTATACATCACCAGAGGAACAAAGGAGGACTAGAATAAGGATACGGCTAAAGGCTTTAAGAACTGGTCTTCTAGTGCGTTGGGTACATAGAATAAAGGGGGCAGATTTCCGGGCGTTGTAGAAAAGATTCAGGGCATTATGTACAGACAAGGAAATGGAAGGATATGAGTAAAGTGGAGGTAAACCTAAGCGTTGGGTAACAATGAAAGAGATAGCATCACTGGAGGCACCAATTGAGTCGGTCTCCGCGTGTCTGGGGGGTGGGACAAAGGAGCTATCTAAGGCAGGTTTAGCTGGGCTGGGGGATCTACAGTGAAATAGCACAATTAGAAAAAACCGAAACAACAATAAGCTAACCATATTGACAAGGGAGAGAGGCGTAAAGCAATCACAGGTGTAATTTGAGAGAGCTAAGACAACAGCTGGTAATGACGACACAGTTTGGGCTGAGGCTAAACATAAACAGGATGTGGTACCGTAAAAAGGAACAGTCCAGCAGGCATCAGCTGTATAGCTGAGTTATCATAAGGGCGCAAGAGGCCACGGCTAGCGTGTTGGGGCTAGCAGATGGAATCTTCGTGGTCGACGTCGTAACGGGAAGACTGTTGTAACCACATCAGACGATTTCGTCAGCAGACCAGTCGTGTAGGATCAGCGGGGCTCCATGTCAACACTAGGTGGTCCCGTCCGGTTGACAGAGAGGTAGATAACCGGGAGATGGGCCTAGCTCAGGATGATTAGCCAAACCACAACGTCCATTTTGTTGCAACTAGCTGGTAGCGATGAATCCAGAGTTAAAGGTCCAGTGATTCTGGCAGAAAAACGGATATGTTCTGGGTCGATAACGCGCTGTGCAGACAGTGCAGACTGGCCGAATAATAGTCCAGGCTAGAGCTGGCTGGTAGGGGGTGCAGGCCATGGACAATGGTGAAAAACCGATAACGGTAGCTGATAGCAAGTAGCTAGTTAGCTGGCTACTTCCTTCCAGTAGACCGAGAGTTAGATAGCCGGGATATGGGCCTGGCTCTAGGCTGGCTCGAGGCTAATTGGTGCTTGCATCGGGGGCAGTGGTGATTAGCCAAACAGCAACATCCATTCGGTTGCGGCTAGCTAGTTGCGATCCGGTGATTAATGTCCAGTGATTAAATTATTCCGGCAGAAAAATCCAATGTTCTGGGTGAAATACCGCTAACTGTGGCTAATAGCAAGTAGCTAGTTAGCTGGCTATCTAGTTTCAACTGGAGATTCTAGATAAAGTAAGGTAAGTCAATAATAGAATCCGTTCCACATTGAGTGAGGCGGGTTGCAGGAAAGTATATTTAGTAGAAGGATGAAAAGTCTGATAGGGAAATATGTACGAAAAAACAAACAAAAAACAGGGTATTTACAGGCTATTTACAGACACACAACAAAAATAGGACTGCACAAATACGCCATCTTGGATTCCCTTTAATTGAGTAAAAAAAATTCAAATAGAAAAATAATCGTCATCAAGAAATCATTATGTTATTCAAAAACATGCGTCAACACTTTGTCTTATTCTAAAATTGATTAAATTGTTTTTTTATCTTCATCAATCTACACACAATACCCCATAATGACAAAGTGAGAACAGGTTTTTAGACTTTTTTATAAATGTATTAAAAATAACAAATGGAAATATTACATTTACATAAGTATTCAGACCCTTTACTCAGTACTTTGTTGAAGCACCTTTGGCAACGATTACAGCCTCGAGTCTTCTTGGGTATGACGCTACAAGCTTGGCACACCTGTATTTGAGGAGATTCTCCCATTCTTCTCTGCAGATCCTCTCAAGCTCTGTCAGGTTGGATAGGGCGTGTCGCTGCACAGCTATTTTCAGGTCTCTCCAGAGATGTTAGATCGGGTTCAAGTCCGGTTTCTGGCTGGGCCACTCAAGGACATTCAGAGACTTGTGCCGAAGCCACTCCTGCATTGTCTTGGCTGTGTGCTTAGGGTCGTTGTCCTGTTGGAAGGTGAACCTTAGCCCCAGTCTGAGGTCCTGAGCGCTCTGGAGCAGGTTTTCATCAAGAATTTCTCTGTACATTGCTCTGTTCATCTTTCCCTTGATCCTGACTAGTCTCCAAATCAAATCAAATCAAATTGTATTTGTCATGTGCCGAATACAACAGGTGTAGACCTTACCGTGAAATGCTTACTTACAAGCCCTTAACCAACAATGCAGTTCAAGAAATAGAGTTAAGAAAATATTTACTAAATACATTAAAGTTAAAAATAAAATAAAAAGTAACACAATAAAATAATAACGAGGCTATATACAAGGGGTACCGGTACCGAGTCAAAGTGTGGGGGTAAAGGTTAGTTGAGGTAATTTGTACATTTAGGTAGGGGTAAAGTAACTATGCATAGATAATAAACAGTGAGTAGCAGCAGTGTAAAAACAAAGGGGGGAGGTGTCAATGTAAATAGTCTGGGTGGCATTTGATTAATTGTTCAGCAGTCTTATGGCTTGGGGGTAGAAGCTGTTAAGGAGCCTTTTGGACCTAGACTTGGCTCTCTGGTACCGCTTGCTGTGCGGTAGCAGAGAGAACAGTCTATGACTTGGGTGACTGGAGTCTTTGACAATTTGTTGGGCCTCCCTCTGACACCGCCTAGTATATAGGTCCTGGATGGCAGGAAGTTTGGCCCCAGTGATGTACTGGGCCGTAACCACTACCCTCTGTAGCGCCTTACGGTCGGATGCCGAGCAGTTGCCATACCAGGCGGTGATGCAACCGGTCAGGATGCTCTCGATGGTGCAGCTGTAGAACTTTTTGAGGATCTTGGGACCAATGTCAAATCTTTTCAGTCTCCTGAGGTGGAAAAGGCGTTGTCGTGCCCTCTTCACGACTGTCTTGGTGTGTTTGGACCATGATAGTTTGTTGGTGATGTGGACACCAAGGAACTTGAAACTCTCGACCCGCTACACTACAGCCCCGTCGAAGTGAATGGGGCGTGTTCCCAGTCCCTGTCCCTGAAAATCCTCCCCACAGCATGATGCTGCCACCACCATGCTTCACCGTAGGGATGGTGCCAGGTTTCCTCCAAACGTGATCTCATCCCAGGTAAGAGGGGGAGTGGCAGCAGCAGCAGGTTCTCCCCATGTGAGCTGAGTCCAGTGGACCAGTCCTGTATCCCCCCTCCCAGACAGCGACAGTGGTCTGAACCATGGCTAGCTATCCACAATCTGGCTTGACTAAACAAGGTCTACCAAGAGGGAAGGAGGGAGAGGAAGGTAGAGGAAGAGAAAGAGGGAGGAGAGGGAGGAGGAAAGGGAGAAAAGGGTTCTCTCCATCACGACTGTAAGAAGGAAAGGAGGGAGAAGGCCGAGCAAGAGGAAGAGGAAGAGGTGGAAGATGACAAGGAGAGTTGATCTGTCCATCACTACCATAAGGAGATCTCTTCTGGGGGCTCTTGTTCTCTCCTCTTTCCCACAGAGGAGCACCTTTCGCAGGCAGCCCAGAGCAGACTCTCCAACGACGGTGGATTGTGCGATAGACCTCCAGGTAGGCGCTGCGCTTCCACGTAGTCACGTGTATCCTCTGTCTCAGGAGGAGACGGCCGCTATGGAGACCTACATCACAGAATCTTTGAGACAGAATCTTCACCATCAAATACAGCTATCCTCTCCCTCTGATTGCTAGTATGACGGAGTCATTACACGGGGCTTGATTCTTCACAAAATTGGATCTCAGGAGCGCGTACAACCTGGTGCGCATTAGGGAGGGAGATGAGTGGAAGACAGCATTCAGTACCACCTCGGGTCACTATGAGTACCTCGTCATGCCATACGGGTTAATGAATGCTCCTTCAGTCTTCCAATCATTTGTGGACGAGATTTTCCGGGACTTCCATGGACAGGGTGTTGTGGTATATATTGATGACATTCTAATATACTCCGCTGCACGAGCCGAGCATGTGTCCCTGGTGCGTCGAGTGCTTGGTAGACTGTTGCAGCATGACCTGTATGCGAAGGCGGAGAAATGTCTGTTCTTTCAGGAGTCCATCTCCTTCCTGGGACATCGGTTGTCCGCATCAGGGGTAGAGATGGAGATTGACCGCGTTTCTGCCGTGCGTAATTGGCAGACTCCCACCACGGTAAAGGAGGTGCAGAGCTTCTTGGGTTTTGCCAATTACTACCGAAGGTTTATCCGGGGCTTTGGACAGGTAGCAGCTCCCATTACTTCTCTGCTAAAGGGGGGTCCGGTGCGCCTGCAGTGGTCAGCTGAGGCGGACAGGGCGTTTAAACGTCTGAAGGACTTGTTTACCTCGGCTCCGGTGCTGGCGCATCCGGATCCCTCTTTGGCATTTCAGGTGGAGGTGGATGCTTCCGAGGCTGGGATCGGCGCTGTGCTGTCTCAGCGCTCGGGTACGCCACCTAAACTCTGCCACTGTGCTTTCTATTCTAAGAAGCTCAGTCCGGCGGAGCGCAATTATGATGTGGGGGATAGGGAGCTGCTGGCTGTGGTTCAAGCCCTGAAGGTGTGGAGACATTGGCTTGAGGGGGCTAAACACCCTTTTCTCATTCTGACTGACCATCGTAACCTGGAGTACATCCGGGCAGCGAGGAGGCTGAATCCTCGCCAGGCAAGGTGGTCAATGTTTCTTTCCCGCTTTGTATTTAAGCTCACCTATAGACCAGGGTCCCAGAACGCTAAGGCAGACGCCCTGTCACGACTATATGACACAGAGGAGAGGTCCATTGAGCCCACTCCCATACTCCCGGAGTCTTGCTTAGTGGCACCGGTGGTGTGGGAGGTGGATGCGGAAATCGAGCGGGCGTTACGTTCCGACCCTACTCCTCCACAGTGTCCGGAGGGTCGGAGGTTCGTGCCGCTCGAGGTTCGCGACCGTTTGATATACTGGGCTCACATGTCACCCTCCCCTGGTCATCCGGGTATTGGTCGGACAGTGCACTGCCTTAGTGAGAAGTACTGGTGGCCAACCTTAGCTAAGGACGTGAGGGTTTATGTTTCCTCCTGCTCAGTGTGCGCCCAGTGTAAGTCACATAGACACCTGCCCAGGGGGAAGTTACAACCCCTACCCGTTCCACAACGGCCGTGGTCTCACCTGTCGGTGGATTTTGTCACGGACCTTCCTCCCTCCCATGGGAACACTACGATCTTGGTCATTGTGGATCGGTTTTCTAAAGCCTGCCGTCTCATTCCCCTGCCAGGTCTCCCTACTGCCCTACAAACTGCTGAGGCCCTGTTTACACACGTCTTCCGGCACTATAGGGTGCCTGAGGATATAGTGTCTGATCGGGGTCCCCAGTTCACCTCTAGAGTCTAGAGGGCATTTATGGAACGTCTGGGGGTCTCGATTAGCCTTACATTAGGTTTTCACCCCGAGAGTAATGGGCAGGTGGAGAGAGTTAACCAGGATGTGGGTAGGTTTCTGAGGTCATATTGCCAGGACCGGCAAGAGGAGTGGTCGGGATATATTCCCTGGGCAGAGATAGCCCAAAACACACTCCGCCATTCGTCCACTAACCTTACGCCTTTCCAGTGTGTGTTAGGTTATCAGCCGGTTCTGGCTCCTTGGCATCAGAGCCAGACCGAAGCCCCCTGCGGTGGACGAGTGGTTTCGGCGCTCGGAAGAAACTTGGAACGCTGCGCATGTCCATCTGCAGCGGGCCATCAGGCGGCAAAAGGCGAGCGCCGATCGCCACCGCAGTGAGGCTCCGGTGTATGCACCGGGAGACCGGGTCTGGCTCTCGACCCGAAACCTGCCCTTTCGCCTGCCCTGCCGGAAGCTGGGTCGGCGGTTTGTGGGGCCCTTTAAAGTCCTGAGGAAATTGAACGAGGTATGTTATAGGTTACAACTGCCCATTAATTACCGCATTAACCCCTCGTTCCATGTGTCTCTCCTCAGGCCGGTGGTGGCTGGTCCACTCCAGGAGAGTGAGGTACGAGAGGCTCCTCCGCCCCCGTTGGACATCGAGGGGGCTCCGGCGTACTCAGTCCGTTCCATCTTGGATTTGAGGCGTCGGACGGGGGGCCTGCAGTATCTCGTGGAGTGGGAGGGGTACGGTCCGGAGTAACGGTGCTGGGTCCCCAGGAGGGACATTCTAGATCCCTCCATGTTGAGGGACTTCCACCGGAGTCATCCGACTCGCCCTGCTCCGCGTCCTCCTGGCCGTCCCCGAGGCCGGGGTCGGAGCATGGCTGGAGCCGCGCGTCAAGGGGGGGGGGGGGGGTACTGTCACGGAATCAGCAGAGGCTGCTCCTCCTCCTTGCTCGGGCAGGCTTCGGCGTTCGTCGACCCCGGAGTAGTAGCTGCCACCGATCTATGTTTCGGTGTTTGACTTGTTTTGTCCTGATTGTGTACACCTGTTCCCCATTATGTTGTATTGTATTCCCTATTTAACCCTCTGTCGTTCATTGTGTGTTGTGTGTTATTGTTTTCGTCATCGGCAGTGTTCGTGTGCGGGTTGTTTATTCCTCCTTATGTGGAGATTGTTTTTTCTACTCTGGTTACTTTCGAGTAAAGTACGTTTCCAGTAAGCTCTGTGTCCTGCGTTTGACTTCGCCTACCGCATTTCACCGTCGCATTCTGACAACATGTAGGTAGGGGTAAAGTAACTATGAATAGATAATAAACAGCGAGTAGCAGCAGTGTAAAAACAAAGGGGGGAGGTGTCAATATAAATAGTCCGGGTGGCCATTTGATTAATTGTTCAGCAGTCTTATGGCTTGGGGGTAGAAGCTGTTAAGGAGCCTTTTGGACCTACTCTTGGCCCTCTGGTACCACTTGCTGTGCGGTAGCAGAGAGAACAGTCTATGACTTGGGTGACTGGAGTCTTTGACAATTTTTTGACACCGCCTAGTATATAGGTCCTGGATGGTAGGAAGCTTGGCCCCAGTGATGTACTGGGCCGTACACACTACCCTCTGTAGCGCCTTACGGTCGAATGCCGAGCAGTTGCCATACCAGGCAGGATGCTCTCGATGGTGCAGCTGTAGAACTTTTTGAGGATCTTGGGACCAATGCCAAATCTTTTCAGTCTCCTGAGGTGGAAAAGGCGTTGTCGTGCCCTCTTCACGACTGTCTTGGTGTGTTTGGACCATGATAGTTTGTTGGTGATGTGGACACCAAGGATCTTCAAACTCTCAACCCGCTCCACTACAGCCCCGTCGATGTGAATGGGGCGTGTTCCCAGTCCCTGTCCCTGAAAATCCTCCCCACAGCATGATGCTGCCACCACCATGCTTCACCGTAGGGATGGTGCCAGGTTTCCTCCAAACGTGATCTCATCCCAGGTAAGAGGGGGAGTGGCAGCAGCAGGTTCTCCCCATGTGAGCTGAGTCCAGTGGACCAGTCCTGTATCCCCGCTCCCAGACAGCGACAGTGGTCTGAACCATGGCTAACTATCCACAATCTAGCTCGACTAAACAAGGTTTACCAAGAGGGAAGGAGGGAGAGGTAGGTAGAGGAAGAGAAAGCGGGAGGAGAGGAAGGAGGAAAGGGAGAAAAGGGTTCTCTCCATCACAACTGTAAGAAGGAAAGGAGGGAGAAGGCCGAGGAAGAGGTGGAAGATGACAAGGAGAGTTGATCTGTCCATCACTACCATAAGGAGATCTCTTCTGGGGGCTCTTGTTCTCTCCTCTTTCCCACAGAGGAGCACCTTTCACAGGCAGCCCAGAGCAGACTATCCCCTGAGAGAAGGCTAGCCCCTGGAGGTTTCACCTTGGATTCATACAGAGAACCCCCCAGTACTCAAATTGCTTTACATTGTAAAGGGGGATCTAATCTCATTGGAGGCGACCCAATGACCCAGAAATGCTCCGTGGACAGACTTCCTCCCTGCTCCCCGTCTCGCTGGCAGGGGGCTCGTAGGAACACCCTCCCCTCCTTGACTCCAGCTCCACCCCTTCTTCACCTGCCCCCCTTATCATGTTATTAGTCTCACCTACAGGTCCCGCCCCCTGGCCTACCTGTTGCAGGTGTAAGTATGGTGTGTCGGACACAGCTGCCCTCCCCCTCCTCCCCCTCCTCCCCTCTTTCTCCCACTCCCCCCCATCTCTCGCGCTCTCTGCTCCTCCCCCTCTTTTCCCTTTAAAGCAATACTTAGACCAGGCTTTCTGCCTCCTCTACCCCTCTCCACCTCCTCTTCCATTCCTACTCTCTTTCTCTCCACCTCCTCCTCCTCCTCCTTTGTTCCCCCTCTCCCGCCCTCCAGTGAGAGAGGCAGGAGGTCACCTTGCCGTCACTCTATCCAGCTGGAGCCGCTGAGAGGGCGAGGAGGAGAGGAGGAGGAATAGAGGAAGAACAGAGGAGACAAGAGGGAGAGGAGGAGAGGAGGAGAGGGAGTGAGACACTATGTTAGCTGTTGTGGTGTGATATGTGTAGTTACTTGTAATAACCACTAGAGCAAGCTGGACACTTATTTGGTGATTGCTGACCTCAATGTGTGCATCAACAGTCTAAAGCAGTCATCTCCAATCCAAAGAATTAGTTGGAATAATTAGTTTATTAGACATTTCCTATTTATACTGTATGGATAATAAAACCCATCCTTTATTCACTTGTGTTTTAGCTTTTTCCCTACACCCACACTGAAAGTTGTCACTGACACTGAACTTTAGTCTGTCTTGCTTTATGATAGTCACATGCCTCTACCTTTACAAGAAGTCTGTCAGTATTCTTCATGAGGGCTTTAAAGCTAATGTTAATTTGACTGCGTACTTCAAGAACATACATGTATTTTCCAAGACAGACCTGTTACTGGCTGTGTCTGAATATCCATTCTAGCGTAATACTTACTTAAACTGCATACTAATTTCGCCTTTGATCTAGTATAATTCACTCTTATTTTCTGACTCACTTGTTTGGCAACAGCTGATAGTCAGATAAATTAACGCGCTGTACCGAAATGAACGAATGACGGGAGTCAATGCAATAGTGCATTAGATGATGCATTATTATTACTATTGCAGCGTTCACGTGCTAGTCGGAACTTGGAAACCCGGACATTTCAGACTTGCTTACTGGTTGTAGTTATACACGTGCCGCATTCAACGAATCAACAAGTCGGACATTTCAGAGTTTCCTAGGTCCGACTAGCATAAGAACGCGGCATAATTTCTAAATTTCACATACTAAAAAACTAAATGTTTTTATATATATACTATTTAGTACTCTAATATGGGTATTCGGACACTGCCTCTTTGTCTCTCACACACTGAGCACAAGCAAAGTAATTATGGCCACAGCTTCCTCTGACCTGGCAGACCACCTGTGCTGTTCCATCTGCACAGACATCTACACTGAGCCTGTGTCTCTAAGCTATCAGCACACCTTCTGCTTAGAGATGCCTCCAAGACAGCCTGAATGCTGGACACCAACTCTGTCAAGTGGGCAGGGCTCTGGTCAGAGACAGAATCTTCCAGATCAACAGACTGATCAGGAACGTGGCCTACCAGCTGAAACTGGAGGAAGATGAAGAAAAAGAGAGCTACAGCCGAGAGAGGAAACAGTAGAGAGATGAATGTCGTGAACATGGAGAGGCTCTGAAGATGTTCTGTGAGACGGACAGTAAGCTGATCTCTGTGATCTGCAGAGATGGGTGAGACGACAGAGGACACACATTCAACCCTATAAGAGAAGCTCATGAGGATCTGAAAAAAGAGGTAGCCTCAGATTTATGCTATTTCAAGAAGGACATTAGTGTGCTGGAATACTCAAGAGATGAGCAGCAAAGAGAAATGTCTCAAGCAAAAGAGACGTCAGATCATCTCAAAGTCCAGATCAGGTTGCTTGGTTGACAAGGAGATAGTACTTGCCAGGCTGGAGGAACAGCTAAAGGAGAAGAGAGTTAAAACGGCCTCTCTTCAGTCTGAGCTGGACCTCACTGAGCCCAGAGACTTCCTGCTCTAGTGGATGGAGAGGGGCTGCACTGAGATGAGGGAGAGGAGGAAGGAGGAGGAGTGGGTGGAGAGGAATACGATAGAGAGGAATATGATAGAGGGATTAGGATAGAGGGGAATATGATAGAGGGAATATATTGAGAGGAATGTGACAGAGAGGATTTGTTTCATTAGATCACTTTAAGACTTAAAACCTCTTAGGCTGACAGTCCCCGAAATTGGGCGCTAGAATTTCTTTAAAAAATATGTAAATGTTTACATGACTTTTTTGATTGATTTCCCACCGTTTTATATTTCAGAAGATATCCATCCAGACCTTCCTAGAAACAGGTAAATGTCCTCTGTCGAATAAACTTGTATTTGCCTCCCTCTGGTGGTCGGCTGCATCATTACATGCATTTATATCACTTAACTGCAACGTTAAGTCAAAGGGGCGTTCCAGGAAAAACATTTATCCAGCTTGACTGCTAAACGGCACATCCATGGCAAAGCAATCACTGAATTAGTCTCGAGCAGGCAGAGCTAAATACATAACTTTCATAGCTCTACTATAAAGAATGCGACCTACACACTTCCTTAAACCTAAAATAAGTCAAGAAGTAATTTTGTGTGGAAGTCAAACATTTGTTCAGAACGGCAAAATCGAGAACTTTACATAGCCCTTCTCCCATTGTCTATAGGAGGGATGCACACTGGTTAAATGGCCCAAATGTTAATTTAGACATTCACAAATTTTACAGATTTTGACTATCACTAATGTCATGAAATGTTTGGCAAAGTAGTAAAGAAGGTTGTATTATACTTTTCTTGTGTACTAGATCATATGGTTTGAAAAGTGTTAATTTTTTTCTCTCTGACATAAATGAACAATTCCAGGTGAAAGCTAAAGTTCATAGCTTCCTGCGGGGAGGGACACCACTACATTAATAAAATATTGCCCTCTTGCTAGATTGATGATTAAAGCCCTAGTGAAACAGTGCAAAATGGTTGTCAGCTCAACTGGTTAAATACAATACCTGTTCATTGTGAAATGTATGTGTTCAAGTCTAATAATTTTGCTCTATATATTTTCTGCTCTGTATGTAATTTTATCTGTTTAAGCTGTTTGGATTGTTAATTGATATAACACAGGGCACCATTGAAAAAGAGACAATGGTCTCAATTGGGATTCCCTGTATAAATAAAGAGGAACATTATAGAGGTAATATGATAGCGAGTATTATGATGGAGTGGAATATGATGGAGAGGAATATAATAGAGGGAATATAATAGAGGGAATATAATAGAGGGAATATGATAGAGGGAATATGATGGATGGAATATGATAGAGAATGAATGGAGGAATGTGTGACGCTCTTGAGCAACAAAGGTTGTCTGTTTGGTTATATCAACTGGAAAGACATGGATAAGAAAATGTTCAAACATAATTTTAAACAATACTGTTCTATAGTCAGCTGATATTGATTTCCTTATTTAATAATTTATTAAACTAAAATGCTAAACATCAATGACACCTACTCTTCAATTACATTTTTTGGGCTTATATATAAATAATTACACATCCAGCTAATTTTATCCCTCTATGAGCATGCGTACCGTAAAGATACCGTAAGGATCACTCGACTGCAACAGCTCTGGTTGATTTAATCGATCAATGGCTCAGGTCACTTGACCAAGATAAACTTGTGGATGAGTACTTCTTGATTTTAGTGCTGCATTTGACCTTGTTGATCATATGGCTAATAGCTGAGGCCATTGAAGAGAGATGTTTTCTTGAACGCTCATTTCTTTTTTGGAACTTTGTTACTGAGGTGACATAGACTATGGAAGACTTGTTTTACTGTAGTAAGGTATCCTATGTATTTCATTGATGATGATGATGATGATGAATATTAACATTAGTCATAGGCTGCGATCGAACAAACAACCTAAGTAAGCCTGGCTGCTATTTATGATATCTAAAACATATTGACTTTTAATTAGGCAAAACACATGTCGTTTGAATGGTCAACCATTTGATTTGAGTTACAGCATTTTATGTTAATAAAAAATTAGGTTATATGGATTCATTGTATATATTAGGTATGACTGTGCTGCATAGGTACAAAAAATCTAAAATAAATTAACTTAATTGTGCCAGCATTTGATTACACATGAAAGCTGCTGTGGGTAACCATGGCAATGGGGACTCCATTGTGACATCACAAGATTCCGATTCTGGAAGGTTACCTGTTGAACAGACAAACTGAATAGTGCAAAGAGACTGATTCAACTAACCACTGACAGATTATTAATGTCCTATTTCATTAGTGAGAGAACACACTGCTTACTTCAGAGGTAGGTTGTAATATAACTTATTGTGAATGTGTTTCAGTAGTATAACTTATTTTCAAATTACTTGTGTATGAATGTGACATTTTAAGTAGACCTAACATGACTAGTGAAACTGTTGAAGAGAGATAGTTTGCTTGAGTCCTCTTTTTGTGAGAAAATGCTTCATCCTGACACCTGAGATGTCATGTTACAATTGTAGTGAGCCAGCCTAATGGCTAATGCATTCTATTGATGACAGAAAAAAAACCCTCTCTGTGTTAATCACCAACATACAGTGCCCTCCACTATTATTGGCACCCCTGTTTAAGATGTGGTCGAGGACTTCCAAAAACTCTCCTTTTTTTTTAAACAACATAGAACCCAAATGCAAAAAAAGAGAAAAATCCAACCTTTTATTTAAGTACATTACTTTGGTGGTACAAAAAAAAATCACACATTTAGAAAAAAAAAACTTGAAATCATGTGTCCCACAATTATTGGCACCCCTAACAATTCCGCTGAAAATTTTAATTGATTTTTTTACAAATATATTTTTCTGTAGTTGCTAAAGTTGGTCAGGGTATCTAGGAACTTTTAATTAGTAATTCATGACTTCCTGTTTCCCTGGGGTATAAATATGACGTGACACAGAGGCCTAATTCTTTTACCCATTTGTCAACATGGCAAAGACAAGAGAACACACCATTCAAGTAAGGCAGATTTGTGTCGACCTTCATAAGTCAGGCAATGGCTACAAGAAAATAGCCACTCGCCTTAACTTGCCCGTATCTACAGTCAGAGGAATCATTAAGAAGTTTAAAACAACTGGAACAGTGACAAACAAGGCTGGAAGAGGTCCCAAGTTTATCTTGCCACAACGCACAGTGAGGAGGATGGTAAGAGAAGTAACAAAAAGTCCTAAGCTCACTGTCACAGAATTGCATCAAAGAGTGGCATCTTGGGGTCACAAAGTCTCCAAAACAACAATCAGACGCTCTCTACATGCCAACAAGCTGTTTGGGAGGCATGCAAGGAAAAAGCCTTTTCTCACTAACACTCACAAATGTAAACGTCTGGAGTTTGCTAAGCGGCACTGGGACTTCAACTGGGATCGTGTGCTTTGGTCAGATGAGACTAAGATTTAGCTTTTTGGCAACAAACACTCTAAGTGGGTCTGGCGTAAAACAAAAAATTAGTATGCCGAAAAGCACCTCATGTCCACCGTGAAGTATGGTGGAGGATCTGTGATGCTGTGGGCCTGTTTCTCTTCCAAAGGCCCTGGGAACCTTGTTAGGGTGCATGGCATTATGAACGCTTTGAACTACCAGGACATTTTAAATAAAAACCTGATGGCCTCTGCCAGAAAGCTGAAGATGGGTCATCATTGGGTCTTTCAGCAGGATAATGATCCAAAACATGTGGCAAAATCTACACAAAAATGGTTCAGCAGTCACAAACCCAAGGTCCTCCCATGGCCATCTCAGTCCCCAGACCTCAACCCAATCGAAAACCTGTGGGGCGAGCTAAAGAGGAGAGTGCATAAGAGAGGACCCAGGACACTGGATGATCTAGAAAGATTGTGCAAAGAAGAATGGTCAAAGATCCCTCTCTCTGTGTTCTCCAATCTTGTGAAATGTTATAGGAGGAGATTAAGTGTTGTCTTGTTGGCAAAAGGGGGTTGTACAAAGTATTAACATCAGGGGTGCCAATAATTGTGGGACACATGATTTCAAGTTTTTTTTTCTTCTAAATGTGTGATTTTTCTTTTTACACCAAAGTAATGTACTTAAATAAAAGGTTGGATTTTTCTATTTTTTTGCATTTGGGTTCTATGTTGTTTTAAAAAAAAATTGAATTTTTGGAAGTCCTCGACCACATCTTAAACAGGGGTGCCAATAATTGTGGAGGGCACTGTATGTTGTAAACAATTATCTCAATAAATATGTACCAAAAGAGTAGGTTGTGTAAAAAAACAAGTACGCCTTACTAATTTGTAGCTGATTCATTTCTAATGAGAATAATATGTTCTTAATTGAATGGACATCCATTTCAAATGGTTGAATTGATAGACCTCTTTAAATTGAGGTGCACTCAGGGGCACTCAAAGAGAAGACTGGCGTTTTTACCTCCTTGGTTTTTAAAATAGATGAAACTGTACAAGTTAGGTCCTGCATGGATATAGAGTCATTTTCTACCCAAAACACAGTGTTTTCAATGATATGATGGAAGTGATTAGTGTGGTTTGTGAGGGACTCTGTTATGTTGAGCCAGGGTGTGTAGTTTCTATGTGTTTGGGTTATAGGTTCGTTATCTAGCTCATGTGTTTCTGTGTTGGCCGGGGTGGTTCTCAATCAGAGGCAACGAGTGTCAGCTGTTGCTTGTTGTCTCTGATTGGGAACCATACTTAGGCAGCCTGTTTTCCACAATGTTTTGTGGGATCTTGTTCCGTGTATGGTTTGTGTCTGTTACCTAGGACTTCACGTATCGTTTTGTTGTTTTGTTTCGTGTGGTGAATCAAATTAAAGTATGTTCACTCATCACGCTGCGCATTGGTCCACTTCCTCCAACGATCGTGACAGCACCAGAAGGAAATGTGAACAAAAAAGGCTGTGAAAACATGTCATTGTGGTCTATCAGCTTGATCTTACTCAAAAGATCATATGAAACTACCCTTTAATTGAGTAAAAATTGTTGAAATAGAAAAATAATCGTCATCAAGATATCATTATGTTATTCAAAAACATGCGTGTCACAATTATTGTCTGCCCTATAAATTATTTTGAACAAAATCTAATTGAGTGCATTTGTAAAGTATTCAGACCCCTTGACTTTTTCCACACTTTGTCTTATTCTAAAATTGATTAAATTGTTTTTTTCCTCATCAATCTACACACAATACCCCATAATGACAAAATGAGAAGAGGTTTTTAGACTTTTTTATAAATGTATTAAAAAAAACAAATGGAAATATTACATTTACATAAGTATTCAGACCCTTTACTCAGTACTTTGTTGAAGCACCTTTGGCAGCGATTACAGCCTCGAGTCTTCTTGGGTATGACGCTACAAGCTTGGCACACCTGTATTTGAGGAGTTTCTCCCATTCTTCTCTGCAGATCCTCTCAAGCTCTGTCAGGTTGGATAGGGTGTGTCGCTGCACAGCTATTTTCAGGTCTCTCCAGAGATGTTAGATCGGGTTCAATTCCGGTTTCTGGCTGGGCCACTCAAGGACATTCACAGACTTGTCCCGAAGCCACTCCTGCGTTGTCTTGGCTGTGTGCTTAGGGTCGTTGTCCTGTTGGAAGGTGAACCTTAGCCCCAGTCTGAGTTCCTGAGCGCTCTGGAGCAGGTTTTCATCAATGATTTCTCTGTAAATTGCTCTGTTCATCTTTCCATTGATCCTGACTAGTCTCCAAATCAAATCAAATCAAATTGTATTTGTCATGTGCCGAATACAACAGGTGTAGACCTTACCATGAAATGCTTACTTACAAGCCCTTAACCAACAATGCAGTTCAAGAAATAGAGTTAAGAAAATATTTACTAAATACACGAAAGTAAAAAAATAAATAAAAATTAACACAATAAAATAATAACGAGGCTATATACAAGGGGTACCGGTACCGAGTCAATGTGTGGGGGTACAGGTTAGTTGAGGTAATTTGTACATTTAGGTAGGGGTAAAGTAACTATGCATAGATAATAAACAGCGAGTAGCAGCAGTGTAAAAACAAAGGGGGGAGGTGTCAATGTAAATAGTCTGGGTGGCCATTTGATTAATTGTTCAGCAGTCTTATGGCTTGGGGGTAGAAGCTGTTAAGGAGCCTTTTGGACCTAGGCTTGGCACTCTGGTACCGCTTGCTGTGCAGTAGCAGAGAGAACAGTCTATGACTTGGGTGACTGGAGTCTTTGACAATTTTTTGGGCCTCCCTCTGACACCGCCTAGTATATAGGTATACGCACTACCCTCTGTAGCGCCTTACATGCCGAGCAGTTGCCATACCAGGCGGTGATGCAACCGGTCAGGATGCTCTCGATGGTGCAGCTGTAGAACTTTTTGAGGATCTTGGGACCAATGTCAAATCTTTTCAGTCTCCTGAGGTGGAAAAGGCGTTGTCGTGCCCTCTTCACGACTGTCTTGGTGTGTTTGGACCATGATAGTTTGTTGGTGATGTGGACACCAAGGAACTTGAAACTCTCGACCCGCTCCACTACAGCCCCGTCGAAGTGAATGGGGCGTGTTCCCAGTCCCTGTCCCTGAAAATCCTCCCCACAGCATGATGCTGCCACCACCATGCTTCACCGTAGGGATGGTGCCAGGTTTCCTCCAAACGTGATCTCATCCCAGGTAAGAGGGGGAGTGGCAGCAGCAGCAGTTTCTCCCCATGTGAGCTGAGTCCAGTGGACCAGTCCTGTATCCCCCCTCCCAGACAGCGACAGTGGTCTGAACCATGGCTAGCTATCCACAATCTGGCTTGACTAAACAAGGTCTACCAAGAGGGAAGGAGGGAGAGGAAGGTAGAGGAAGAGAAAGAGGGAGGAGAGGAAGGAGGAAAGAGAGAAAAGGGTTCTCTCCATCACGACTGTAAGAAGGAAAGGAGGGAGAAGGCCGAGCAAGAGGAAGAGGAAGAGGTGGAAGATGAGAAGGAGAGTTGATCTGTCCATCACTACCATAAGGAGATCTCTTCTGGGGGCTCTTGTTCTCTCCTCTTTCCCACAGAGGAGCACCTTTCGCAGGCAGCCCAGAGCAGACTCTCCAACGATGGTGGATTGTGCGATAGACCTCCAGGTAGGCGCTGCGCTTCCACGTAGTCACATGTATCCTCTGTCTCAGGAGGAGACGGCCGCTATGGAGACCTACATCACAGAATCTTTGAGACAGGGGTAAATACTGCCGTCTACTTCCCCTGCGTCCTCAAGTTTCTTTTTTGTGAAGAAGAAGGATGGGCGTTTACGCCCGTGTATTGATTACCATGGTCTAAATCAGATCACCATCAAATACAGCTATCCTCTCCCTCTGATTGCTAGTATGACGGAGTCATTACACGGGGCGTGATTCTTCACAAAATTTGATCTCAGGAGCGCGTACAACCTGGTGCGCATTAGGGAGGGAGATGAGTGGAAGACAGCATTCAGTACCACCTCGGGTCACTATGAGTACCTCGTCATGCCATACGGGTTAATGAATGCTCCTTCAGTCTTCCAATCATTTGTGGACGAGATTTTCCGGGACTTGCATGGACAGGGTGTTGTGGTATATATTGATGACATTCTAATATACTCTGCTACACGAGCCGAGCATGTGTCCCTGGTTCGTCGAGTGCTTGGTAGACTGTTGGAGCATGACCTGTATGCGAAGTCGGAGAAATGTCTGTTCTTTCAGGAGTCCATCTCCTTCCTGGGACATTGGTTGTCCGCATCAGGGGTAGAGATGGAGATTGACCGCGTTTCTGCCGTGCGTAATTGGCAGAGTCCCACCACGGTAAAGGAGGTGCAGCGCTTCTTGGGTTTTGCCAATTACTACCAGAGGTTTATCCGGGGCTTTGGACAGGTAGCAGCTCCCATTACCTCTCTGCTAAAGGGGGGTCCGGTGCGCCTGCAGTGGTCAGCTGAGGCGGACAGGGCGTTTAAACGTCTGAAGGACTTGTTTACCTCGGCTCCGGTGCTGGCGCATCCGAATCCCTCTTTGGCATTTCAGGTGGAGGTGGATGCTTCCGAGGCTGGGATCGGCGCTGTGCTGTCTCAGCGCTCAGGTACGCCACCTAAACTCTGCCCCTGTGCTTTCTATTCTAAGAAGCTCAGTCCGGCTGAGCACAATTATGATGTGGGGGATAGGGAGCTGCTGGCTGTGGTTCAAGCCCTGAAGGTGTGGAGACATTGGCTTGAGGGGGCTAAACACCCTTTTCTCATTCTGACTGACCATCGTAACCTGGAGTACATCCGGGCAGCGAGGAGGCTGAATCCTCGCCAGGCAAGGTGGTCAATGTTTCTTTCCTGCTTTGTATTTCAGCTCACTTATAGACCAGGGTCCCAGAACGCTAAGGCAGACGCCCTGTCCCGACTATATGACACAGAGGAGAGGTCCATTGAGCCCACTCCCATACTCCTGGAGTCTTGCTTAGTGGCACCGGTGGTGTGGGAGGTGGATGCGGAAATCGAGCGGGCGTTACGTTCCGACCCTATTTCTCCACAGTGTCCGGAGGGTCGGAGGTACGTGCCGCTCGAGGTTCGCGACCGTTTGATATACTGGGCTCACATGTCACCCTCCTCTGGTCATCCGGGTATTGGTCGGACAGTGCACTGCCTTAGTGAGAAGTACTGGTGGCCAACCTTAGCTAAGGACGTGAGGGTTTATGTTTCCTCCTGCTCGGTGTGCGCCCAGTGTAAGGCACCTAGACACCTGCCCAGGGGGAAGTTACAACCCCTACCCGTTCCACAACGGCCGTGGTCTCACCTGTCGGTGGATTTTGTCACGGACCTTCCTCCCTCCCAGGGGAACACTACGATCTTGGTCATTGTGGTTCGGTTTTCTAAAGCCTGCCGTCTCATTCCCCTGCCAGGTCTACCTACTGCCCTACAAACTGCTGAGGCCCTGTTTACACACGTCTTCCGGCACTATGGGGTGCCTGAGGATATAGTGTCTGATCGGGGTCCCCAGTTCACCTCTAGAGTCTGGAGGGCATTTATGGAACGTCTGGGGGTCTCGATTAGCCTTACATCAGGTTTTCACCCCGAGAGTAATGGGCAGGTGGAGAGAGTTAACCAGGATGTGGGTAGGTTTCTGAGGTCATATTGCCAGGACCGGCAAGAGGAGTGGTCGGGATATATTCCCTGGGCAGAGATAGCCCAAAACTCCCTCCGCCATTCGTCCACTAACCTTACGCCTTTCCAGTTTGTGTTAGGTTATCAGCCGGTTCTGGCTCCTTGGCATCAGAGCCAGACCGAAGCCCCTGCGGTGGACGAGTGGTTTCGGCGCTCGGAAGAAACTTGGAACGCTGCGCATGTCCATCTGCAGCGGGCCATCAGGCGGCAAAAGGCGAGCGCCGATCGCCACCGCAGTGAGGCTCCGGTGTATGAACCGGGAGACCTGGTCTGGCTCTCGACCCGAAACCTGCCCCTTCGCCTGCCCTGCCGGAAGCTGGGTCGGCGGTTTTTGGGGCCCTTTAAAGTCCTGAGGAAATTGAACGAGGTATGTTATAGGTTACAACTGCCCATTAATTACCGCATTAACCACTCGTTCCATGTGTCTCTCCTCAGGCCGGTGGTGGCTGGTCCACTACAGGAGAGTGAGGTACGAGAGGCTCCTCCGCCCCCGTTGGACATCGAGGGGGCTCCGGCGTACTCAGTCCGTTCCATCTTAGATTTGAGGCGTCGGACGTTGGGCCTGCAGTATCTCGTGGAGTGGGAGGGGTACGGTCCGGAGGAACGGTGCTGGGTCCCCAGGAGGGACATTCTAGATCCCTCCATGTTGAGGGACTTCCACCGGAGTCATCCGACTCGCCCTGCTCCGCGTCCTCCTGGCCGTCCCCGAGGCCGGGGTCGGCGCATGGCTGGAGCCGTGCGTAAAGGGGGGTGTGGTACTGTCACGGAATCAGCCGAGGCTGCTCCTCCTCCTTGCTCGGGCAGGCTTTGGCGTTCGTCGACCCCGGAGTACTAGCTGCCACCGATCTATGTTTCGGTGTTTGACTTGTTTTGTCCTGATTGTGTACACCTGTTCCCCCTTATGTTGTATTGTATTCCCTATTTAACCCTCTGTCGTTCATTGTGTGTTGTGTGTTATTGTTTTCGTCATCGGCAGTGTTCGTGTGCGGGTTGTTTATTCCTCCTTATGTGGAGATTGTTTTTTCTACTTGGTTACTTTCGAGTAAAGTACGTTTCCAGTAAGCTCTGTGTCCTGCGTTTGACTTCGCCTACCGCATTTCACCGTCGCATTCTGACAACATGTAGGTAGGGGTAAAGTAACTATGAATAGATAATAAACAGCGAGTAGCAGCAGTGTAAAAACAAAGGGGGGAGGTGTCAATGTAAATAGTCCGGGTGGCCATTTGATTAATTGTTCAGCAGTCTTATGGCTTGGGGGTAGAAGCTGTTAAGGAGCCTTTTGGAAATACTCTTGGCCCTCTGGTACCACGTGCTGTGCGGAAGCAGAGAGAACAGTCTATGACTTGGGTGACTGGAGTCTTTGACAATTTTTTGACACCGCCTAGTATATAGGTCCTGGATGGTAGGAAGCTTGGCCCCAGTGATGTACTGGGCCGTACACACTACCCTCTGTAGCGCCTTACGGTCGGATGCCGAGCAGTTGCCATACCAGGCAGGATGCTCTCGATGGTGCAGCTGTAGAACTTTTTGAGGATCTTGGGACCAATGCCAAATCTTTTCAGTCTCCTGAGGTGGAAAAGGCGTTGTCGTGCCCTCTTCACGACTGTCTTGGTGTGTTTGGACCATGATAGTTTGTTGGTGATGTGGACACCAAGGAACTTGAAACTCTCAACCCGCTCCACTACAGCCCCGTCGATGTGAATGGGGCGTGTTCCCAGTCCCTGTCCCTGAAAATCCTCCCCACAGCATGATGCTGCCACCACCATACTTCACCGTAGGGATGGTGCCAGGTTTCCTCCAAACGTGATCTCATCCCAGGTAAGAAGGGGAGTGGCAGCAGCAGGTTCTCCCCATGTGAGCTGAGTCCAGTGGACCAGTCCTGTATCCCCCCTCCCAGACAGCGACAGTGGTCTGAACCATGGCTAGCTATCCACAATCTGGCTTGACTAAACAAGGTCTACCAAGAGGGAAGGAGGGAGAGGAAGGTAGAGGAAGAGAAAGAGGGAGGAGAGGAAGGAGGAAATGGAGAAAAGGGTTCTCTCCATCACGACTGTAAGAAGGAAAGGAGGGAGAAGGCCGAGCAAGAGGAAGAGGAAGAGGTTGAAGATGACAAGGAGAGTTGATCTGAACATCACTACCATAAGTTGATCTCTTCTGGGGGCTCTTGTTCTCTCCTCTTTCCCACAGAGGAGCACATTTCGCAGGCAGCCCAGAGCAGACTCTCCCCTGAGAGAAGGCTAGCCCCTGGAGGTTTCACCTTGGATTTATACAGAGAACCCCCCAGTACTCAAACTGCTTTACATTGTAAAGGGGGATCTAATCTCATTGGAGGCGACCCAATGACCCAGAAATGCTCCGTGGACAGACTTCCTCCCTGCTCCCCGTCTCGCTGGCAGGGGGCTCGTAGGAACACCCTCCCCTCCTTGACTCCAGCTCCACCCCTTCTTCACCTGTCCCCCTTATCATGTTATGAGTCTCACCTACAGGTCCCGCCCCCTGGCCTAACTGTTGCAGGTGTAAGGATGGTGTGTCGGACACAGCTGCCCTCCCCCTCCTACCCTCTTTCTCCCACTCCCCCCAACTCTCGCGCTCTCTCCTCCTCCCCCTCTCTTCCCTTTAAAGCAATACTTAGACCAGGCTTTCTGCCTCCTCTACCCCTCTCCCCCTCCTCTTCCATTCCTACTCTCTTTCTCTCCACCTCCTCCTCATCCTCTTTGTTCCCCCTCTCCCGCCCTCCAGTGAGTGAGGCAGGAGGTCACCTCGCCGTCACTCTATCCAGCTGGAGCTAATAATAAATAATAATATGCCATTTAGCAGACGCTTTTATCCAAAGCGACTTACAGTCGTGCGTGCATACATTTTTGTGTATGGGTGGTCCCGGGGATCGAACCCACTACCTTGGCGTTACAAGCGCCGTGCTCTACCAGCTGAGCTACAGAGGACCACAACTGCTGCTGAGAGGGCAATGAGGAGAGGAGGAGGAATAGAGGAAGAACAGAGGAGACAAGAGGGAGAGGAGGAGAGGAGGAGAGGGAGTGAGACACTGTTAGCTGTTGTGGTGTGATATGTGTAGTTACTTGTAATAACCACTAGAGCATGCTGGACACTTATTTGGTGATTGCTGACCTCAATGTGTGCATCAACAGTCTAAAGCAGTCATCTCCAATCCAAAGAATTAGTTGGAATCATTTGTTTATTAGACATTTCCTATTTATACTGTATGGATAATAAAACCCATCCTTTATTCACTTGTGTTTTAGCTTTTTCCCTACACCCACACTGAAAGTTGTCACTGACACTGAACTTTAGTCTGTCTTTCTTTATGATAGTCACATGCCTCTACCTTTACAAGAAGTCTGTCAGTATTCTTCATGAGGGCTTTAAAGCTAATGTTAATTTGACTGCGTACTTCAAGAACATACATGTATTTTCCAAGACAGACCTGTTACTAGCTGTGTCTGAATATCCATTCTAGCGTAATACTTACTTAAACTGCATACTAATATTGCCTTTGATCTAGTATAATACACTCTTATTTTCTGACTCACTTGTTTGGCAACAGCTGATAGTCAGATAAATTGACGCGCTGTACCGAAATGAACGAATGACGGGAGTCAATGCAATCGCGCATTAGATTACGCATTCTTAGTACTATTGCAGCGTTCACGTGCTAGTCGGAACTTGGAAACCCGGACATTTCAGACTTGCTTACTGGTTGTAGTTATACACGTGCCGCATTCAACGGATCAACAAGTCGGACATTTCAGAGTTTCCTAGGTCCGACTAGCATGTGAACGCGGCATAATTTCTAAATTTCACATACTAAAAAACTAAATGTTTTTATATACTATTTAGTACTCTAATATGGGTATTCGGACACTGTCTCTTTGTCTCTCACACACTGAGCACGAGCACAGTCATTATGGCCACAGCTTCCTCTGACCTGGCAGACCACCTGTGCTGTTCCATCTGCACAGACATCTACACTGAGCCTGTGTCTCTAAGCTATCAGCACACCTTCTGCAAGAGCTGCCTCCAAGACAGCCTGAATGCTGGACACCAACTCTGTCAAGTGGGCAGGGCTCTGGTCAGAGACAGAATCTTCCAGATCAACAGACTGATCAGGAACGTGGCCTACCAGCTGAAACTGGAGGAAGATGCTAAAAGACAGATAGCTACAGCCGAGAGAGGAAACAGTAGAGAGATGAATGTCGTGAACATGGAGAGGCTCTGAAGATGTTCTGTGAGACGGACAGTAAGCTGATCTCTGTGATCTGCAGAGATGGGTGAGACGACAGAGGACACACATTCAACCCTATAAGAGAAGCTCATGAGGATCTGAAAAAAGAGGTAGCCTCAGATTTATGCTATTTCAAGAAGGACATTAGTGTGCTGGAATACTCAAGAGATGAGCAGCAAAGAGAAATGTCTCAAGCAAAAGATACGTCAGATCATCTCAAAGTCCAGATCAGGTTGCGTGGTTGACAAGGAGATAGTACTTGCCAGGCTGGAGGAACAGCTAAAGGAGAAGAGAGTTAAAACGGACTCTCTTCAGTCTGAGCTGGACCTCACTGAGCCCAGAGACTTCCTGCTCTAGTGGATGGAGAGGGGCTGCACTGAGATGAGGGAGAGGAGGAAGGAGGAGGAGTGGGTGGAGAGGAATATGATAGAGAGGAATATGATAGAGGGATTAGGATAGAGGGGAATATGATAGAGGGAGTATATTAAGAGGAATGTGACAGAGAGGATTTGTTTCATTAGATCACTTTAAGACTTAAAATCTCTTAGGTTGACAGTCCCCGAAATCGGGCGCTAGAATTTCTTTAAAAAATATGTAAATGTTTACATGACTTATTTGATTGATTTCCCACCGATTTATATTTCAGAAGACATCCATCCAGACCTTCCTAGAACCACGTAAACGTCCTCTGTCTAATAAACTTGTATTTGCCTCCCTCTGGTGGTCGGCTGCATCATTACATCCATTTATATCACTTAACTGCAACGTTAAGTCAAAGGGGCGTTTCAGGAAAAACATTTATCCAGCTTGACTGCTTCACGGCACAGACATGGTTAAAGCAATCACTGAATTTGTCTCGAGCAGGCAGAGCCAAATATATAACTTTCATAGCTCTACTATAAAGAATGCGACCTACACACTTCCTTAAACCTAAAATAAGTCAAGAAGTAATTTTGTGTGGAAGTCAAACATTTGTTCAGAATGACAAAATCGAGACCTTTACATAGCCCTTCTCCCATTGTCTATAGGCGGGATGCACACTGGTTAAATGGCCCAAATGTTAATTTAGACATTCACACATTTTACAGATTTTGACTATCACTAATGTCATGAAATGTTTGGCAAAGTAGTAAAGAAGGTTGTATTATACTTTTCTTGTGTACTAGATCATATGGTTTGAAAAGTGTTTTTTTTTCTCAGACATAAATGAACAATTCCAGGTGAAAGCTAAAGGTCATAGCTTCCTGGGGGAGGGACACCACTACATTAATAAAATATTGCCCTCTTGCTAGATTGATGACTAAAGCCCTAGTGAAACAGTGCAAAATGGTTGTCAGCTCAACTGGTTAAATACAAGACCTGTTCATTGTGAAATTTATGTGTTCAAGTCTAATAATTTTGCTTTATATATTTTCTGCTCTGTATGTAATTTTATCTGTTTAAGCTGTTTGGATTGTTAATTGATATAACACAGGGCACCATTGAAAAAGAGACACTGGTCTCAATTGGGATTCCCTGTATAAATAAAGAGGAATATGATAGAGGTAATATGATAGCGAGTATTATGATGGAGTGGAATATGATGGAGAGGAATATAATAGAGGGAATATAATATAGGGAATATGATAGAGGGAATATGATGGATGGAATATGATAGAGAATGAATGGAGGAATGTGTGACGCTCTTGAGCAACAAAGGTTGTCTGTTTGGTTATATCAACTGGAAAGACATGGATAAGAAAATGTTCAAACATAATTTTAAACAATACTGTTCTATAGTCAGCTGATATTGATTTCCTTATTTAATAATTTATTAAACTAAAATGCTAAACATCAATGACACCTACTCTTCAATTACATGTTTTGGGCCTATATAATTACACATCCAGCTAATTGTATCCCTCTATGAGCATGCGTACCGTAAAGATACCGTAAGGATCACTCGACTGCAACAGCTCTGGTTGATTTAATCGATCAATGGCTCAGGTCACTTGACCAAGATAAACTTGTGGATGAGCTGCTTCTTGATTTTAGTGATGCATTTGACCTTGTTGATCATATGGCTAATAGCTGAGGCCATTGAAGAGAGATGTTTTCTTGAACCCTCATTTATTTTTTGGAACTTTGTTACTGAGGTGACATAGACTATGGAAGACTTGTTTTACTGTAGTAAGGTAGCCTATGTATTTCATTGATGATGATGATGATGATGATGATGATGATGATGATGATGAAAAATATTGACATTAGTGGTAGGCTGAGATCGAACAAACAACCTAAGTAAGCCTGGCTGCTAGTTATGATATCTAAAACATATTGACTTTTAATTAGGCAAAACACATGTCGTTTGAATGGTCAACCATTTGATATGAGTTACAGCATTTTATTTTAATAAAAAATTAGGTTATATGGATTCATTGTATATATTAGGTATGACTGTGCTGCATAGGTACAACCATGGCAATGGGGACTCCATTGTGACATCACAAGATTCCGATTCTGGAAGGTTACCTGTTGAACAGACAAACTGAACAGTGCAAAGAGACTGATTCAACTAACCACTGACAGATTATTAATGTCCTATTTCATTAGTGAGAGAACACACTGCTTACTTCAGAGGTAGGTTGTAATATAACTTATTGTGAATGTGTTTCAGTAGTATAACTTATTTTCAAATTACTTGTGTATGAATGTGACATTTTAAGTAGACCTAACATGACTAGTGAAACTGTTGAAGAGAGATAGTTTGATTGAGTCCACTTTTTGTGAGAAAATGCTTCATCCTGACACCTGAGATGTCATGTTACAATTGTAGTGAGCCAGCCTAATGGCTAATGCATTCTATTGATGACAGAAGAAAAAAAACCTCTCTGTGTTAATCACCAACATATGTTGTAATCAATTATCTCAATAAATATGTACCAAAAGAGTAGGTTGTGTAAAAAAACAAGTATGCCTACCTAATTTGTAGCTGATTCATTTCTAATAAGAATAATGTGTTCTTAATTGAATGGACATCCATTTCAAATGGTTGAATTGATAGACCTCTTTAAATTGAGGTGCACTCTAAATTGAGGTGCACTCAGGGGCACTCAAAGAGAAGACTGGCGTGTTTACCTCCTTGGTTTTTAAAATAGTTGAAACTGTACAAGTTAGGTCCTTCATGGATATAGAGTCATTTTCTACCCAAAACACAGTGTTTTTAATGATATGATGGAACTGATTAGTGTGGTTTGTGAGAACCAGGCCCAATATGGAGTAGAGCTACATGAGGGGTTGAATATGGCTCAATAGTAAGGTACAGAAAGAGCCTGAAGTTTGCTTTTTAAAGTCTGTGTTGTGCTTTTTCTTCTCCAATGGCAACGCCTTGCATCACAATGATGATGTCATAAAGGATATTGTTCACGAAATGATAAGAACAGCCAAAATCGATTCATTTGATCTTGGTCGCTTTTCCAGTAGCCAACTTTTTAGTAGTAATTCAGATAGGCCTATTGCGTAAACATATCTGGATCAGGATTCTCACTTGCTTAATTGTAAGTAGCTGGGAAGAAAACGTGTGCACATTGTCCATATGCCATGGAATGTAAGCTAACAATGTTTTGTCCTTATTTCTTTTTGTATTAGGCTACACCATGACAATGCTTAGAACTGTTCTTGTCTAAATGTGTTGTATCATGTCTGTCTGTTTCAGTGTATTTATGTCCTCAGTTCTTATGGTTTTCTTGTCATAAAAAATAAACAACCGTTCTATCATAGACGCTCATATCAGGATTATGTGGTTGTCTCACTAGCTACCTTAAGTTGAATGAACTAACTAACTATAAGTCGTTCTGGATAAAAGCGTCTGATAAATGGCTAAAATGTCAAATGTTATGCTGGGTGTGGGGCATGTATTTTTCACTTAGCTGGCCCATTGGCTAGGGGACCCAGGGTTGGGACAGACTGGTGCAGAGCATCTGAGAGGACACTAGATATATATATAAATATATATATATATATATATATATATATATATATATATATATATATATATATATATATATATATATATATATATATATATATATATATATATGTGTGTGATGTATAAGTAAATAGTGCTGACTCATACAGTATGTATGTATGTACTGAATGTGATCACTTTCATCATGTCTGTTTCTTTTCTCACGCAGAATGTGAGAGATGTGAGCAACTGTCCTCTCACTGAGTTTATGGCTCCCTGTATTGACTCCCTCCCACCACTGGCTTTCACCAATCAGAGGCCTATACCAACCATGTTGCATCCCCCCTCTCCATTGGCCATACGCGCTCAGGATGCACAGCGGTTCATTGTATTTTTATACTTTGTCCCTGAAACCTGCCAGTCTGCTGAATGCCCAGTTGCCACAGAGGCCACTGCAGATGTATCTACAGGTAAACGAGAGGACCTATGGACAGATATACATCTTTCCTCAATGCTGCATCGATACCTGCCACACTTCTTTGATGAAGACTCCATGCAGCCACATCAGACAGTAGAGGGCACCACTGAGGTCTCAGTTGCTCCAGTGGCAATATCTAATGTTGAGGAAGAGGACAGATTCTATCCTTACTCCCTCCCACCACTGGCTCAGCGGTTCATTCAAAAAGAGAGAGAAGGAAAGAAAAGAGAAGGAAAAGGCAGAGAAAAAGAGGTTAGAGGGGCTGATTAAGATACACAATGCCATGATGAAAGACAGGATTGAGAAAGAGAAGAAGTGGTCTGAGGAGCTGAAAAAGAGAGAGAAAGCTCAAGCTGAGCTCCTGGAGATGGAGCGAAAGATTCAAAAAAAGGAGGAGAAGAAGAGAGAAAAGAGGAGGAAAGAGGAGATGAAGAGACTGGAGAAGAGGAAAAAGAGGGAGCCAGCTGGAGGTGGAACTGAGAGGGTGATAGAAGAGCAGGGAAGGGATGAAAGCTTGAAGATGGATGAGTAGACTGGGTAAGAAAGAGTGAGAAGGGAGATACTGTATTTTTGCATGCAATGAAAAACTAAGAATAAAAAAATAAATGTTTACTCTGTTTGTTTTTTGTCAAGGCATACCGTACAAAACATTATAAACACAAAATGTTTACTTTTTGCAAATTTGGGGAGTGTTGCACAGTTTAAATGTTGAATCCTAAATCGATACTAAGCACTCCTACATGTTGAAAGGATTGGATAGGTGTACATGTAAATTAGGTGTAATATGGCAAACAAAGCCTATCAGAGGGAAAGGTAGAGCCATTACCAGTGTTTATACCTATGGGATAGGTAGAGAAAATTCTAAAACAAATCTCACAAGCTCTCATCCATAGTCAAATGAACTACTGTTGTCTGGAGTAATGCAGGTGTTGGTGACCTAAAGAGACTGCAAATAGCACAAAATAAGGCAGCAAGAAAGGTTCTGCAATGTGGTTATGAGATGTTCTCCATAGAATTACATAATGTACTCGAATGGCCGACTGTCAAGGAAATGATAAAAAAAACACACAAAAAAACATTTTTCATGAAATGTACTGAAAGACCAACCGCTATATGTGATTAACTGGATATGGTCAAAGACGACTCGTCAAGGCAATAGGAATCTGGATCTGTTTCTGTGTCCTTTTCTTTTTACCTTGCTTTTGTTATTTTGTAATTTTTTTAATGTTTTGTTTTCACATTTCGTAAAATGTAATAATTACAAAAACATTTCATTTAAATTTCAATTTAGTAACATACTGTATCATTCAAATAAATATTATTATTTGTCTAATCATATTTTTTGCCTTTGAAGCTTAATATTTTGTAATATAATGTATGACTGACATGAGGGTAATCAAAGGGAGAGAGATAAAGGTAACAATGAAGACTTCTTCCGTCACAGTTACTAAGTGATGAGTGGAAGTGTACAGTGCCCTCCTGAATTATTGGCACCAGAAGGAAATGTGAACAAAAAAGGCTGTGAAAACATGTCATTGTGGTCTATCAGCTTGATAGTACACTCAAAATATAATATGAATCTACCCTTTAATTGAGTAAAAATTGTTCACATAAAAAAATAATCGTCATCAACAAATCATTATTTTATTCAAAAACATGCGTGTCACAATTATTGGCTGCCCTATAAATTATTTTGAACAAAATCTAATTGAGTGCATTTGTAAAGTATTCAGACCCCTTGACTTTTTCCACACTTTGTCTTATTCTAAAATATATTAAATTGTTTTTTTCCCTCATCAATCTACACACAATACCCCATAATGACAAAGTGAGACTTTTTTATAAATGTATTAAAAATAACAAATGGAAATATTACATTTACATAAGTATTCAGACCCTTTACTCAGTACTTTGTTGAAGCACCTTTGGCAGCGATTACAGCCTCGAGTCTTCTTGGATATGACGCTACAAGCTTGGCACACCTGTATTTGAGGAGTTTCTCCCATTCTTCTCTGCACATCGTCTCTAGCTCTGTCAGGTTGGATAGGTCGTGTCGCTGCACAGCTATTTTCAGGTCTCTCCAGAGATGTTAGATCGGGTTCAAGTCCGGTTTCTGGCTGGGCCACTCAAGGACATTCAGAGACTTGTCCCGAAGCCACTCCTGTGTTCTCTTGGCTGTGTGCTTAGGGTCGTTGTCCTGTTGGAAGTTGAACCTTAGCCCCAGTCTGAGGTTCTGAGCGCTCTGGAGCAGGTTTTCATCAAGGATTTCTCTGTAAATTGCTCTGTTCATCTTTCCATTGATCCTGACTAGTCTCCAAATCAAATCAAATCAAATTGTATTTGTCATGTGCCGAATACAACAGGTGTAGACCTTACCGTGAAATGCTTACTTACAAGCCCTTAACCAACAATGCAGTTCAAGAAATAGAGTTAAGAAAATATTTACTAAATACACTAAAGTAAATTTTTTAATAAAAAGTAACACAATAAAATAATAAAAAGGCTATATACAAGGGGTACCAGTACCGAGTCAATGTGTGGGGGTACAGGTTAGTTGAGGTAATTTGTACATTTAGGTAGGGGTAAAGTAACTATACATAGATAATAAACAGCGAGTAGCAGCAGTGTAAAAACAAAGGGGGGAGGTGTCAATGTAAATAGTCTGGGTGGCCATTTGATTAATTGTTCAGCAGTCTTATGGCTTGGGGGAAGAAGCTGTTAAGGAGCCTTTTGGACCTAGGCTTGGCACTCTGGTACCGCTTGCTGTGCGGTAGCAGAGAGAACAGTCTATGACTTGGGTGACTGGAGTCTTTGACCATTTTTTGGGCCTCCCTCTGACACCGCCTAGTATATAGGTCCTGGATGGCAGGAAGCTTGGCCCCAGTGATGTACTGGGCCGTACGCACTACCCTCTGTAGCGCCTTACGGTCGGATGCCGAGCAGTTGCCATACCAGGCGGTGATGCAACCGGTCAGGATGCTCTCGATGGTGCAGCTGTAGAACTTTTTGAGGATCTTGGGACCAATGCCAAATCTTTTCAGTCTCCTGAGGTGGAAAAGGCGTTGTCGTGCCCTCTTCACGACTGTCTTGGTGTGTTTGGACCATGATAGTTTGTTGGTGATGTGGACACCAAGGAACTTGAAACTCTCGACCCGCTCCACTACAGCCCCGTCGATGTGAATGGGGCGTGTTCCCAGTCCTTGTCCCTGAAAATCCTCCCCACAGCATGATGCTGCCACCACCATGCTTCACCGTAGGGATGGTGCCAGGTTTCCTCCAAACGTAATTTATCCCAGGTAAGAGGGGGAGTGGCAGCAGCAGCAGGTTCTCCCCATGTGAGCTGAGTCCAGTGGACCAGTCCTGTATGCCCCCTCCCAGACAGCGACAGTGGTCTGAACCATGGCTAGCTATCCACAATCTGGCTTGACTAAACAAGGTCTACCAAGAGGGAAGGAGGGAGAGGAAGGTAGAGGAAGAGAAAGAGGGAGGAGAGGAAGGAGGAAAGGGAGAAAAGGGTTCTCTCCATCACGACTGTAAGAAGGAAAGGAGGGAGAAGGCCGAGCAAGAGGAAGAGGAAGAGGTGGAAGATGACAAGGAGAGTTGATCTGTCCATCACTACCATAAGGAGATCTCTTCTGGGGGCTCTTGTTCTCTCCTCTTTCCCACAGAGGAGCACCTTTCCCAGGCAGCCCAGAGCAAACTCTCCCCTGAGAGAAGGCTAGCCCCTGGAGGTTTCACCATGGATTTATACAGAGAACCCCCCAGTACTCAAACTGCTTTACATTGTAGAGGGGGATCTAATCTCATTGGAGGCGACCCAATGACCCAGAAATGCTCCGTGGACAGACTTCCTCCCTGCTCCCCGTCTCGCTGGCAGGGGGCTCGTAGGAACACCCTCCCCTCCTTGACTCCAGCTCCTTCTTCACCTGCCCCCCTTATCATGTTATGAGTCTCACCTACAGGTCCCGCCCCCTGGCCTACCTGTTGCAGGTGTAAGGATGGTGTGTCGGACACAGCTGCCCTCCCCCTCCTCCCCCTCCTCCCCTCTTTCTCCCACTCCCCCCATCTCTCGCGCTGTTCTCCCCCCTCTCCTGTTCTCCCCTTTTCCTCTTGAGTTTTCTACTAAGACTTGTTAAATGTTACCACATACTTGTGAAAATAGCAAATAGTAGCAAAGCGATTTTTAATAAAATAAATAAAAGTAAAATAAAATAAAAGTAAACTAAAGAGCAGATGAGTGTAAAAGTGTAAATAGTACTGTGAGTGAGTGAGTATATAGTGTGAATATATAGTACTGTGAGTGAGTGTGTATATAGTGTGAATATATAGTAGTGTGAGTGAGTGTGAATATAGTGTGAATATATAGTACTGTGAGTGAGTGTGTATATAGTGTGAATATATAGTAGTGTGAGTGAGTGTGTATATAGTGTGAATATATAGTAGTGTGAGTGAGTGTGTATATAGTGTGAATATATAGTAGTGTGTATATAGTGTAAATATATAGTATTGTGAGTGTATGTAGGGTCAGTGCAGATAGTCCAGGTAATGTTAATTAACTATTTCTCAGTCTTATGGCTATTAAGCAGGGTCAGGATAATTAGCAGGGTCAGGGTTAGGTTTACCCGAGTCCATAGGGGAAACGTCATTATGTTAACACTATTAACCATGCTGGCAGTCCAAGCACCTGGTTCATGCTGCCCCCTAGGGGTGGGATGTTGCGATTGAAATAGACTGTCCTACTGTGGCCTAAGGTCCAGGGTTGTCCCTAGGCAAAGATCAGGATCAGCTTCCCCAACCCCAAGGTCATGGCAATAAAGGATCCAGATTTTGTCAAATTAATGTCAAAAGTATATTTTTTGTTGAGGCATTTTAGCTAATCCTAACCCTTTTCCTAACTTTAACCTAGTTCTCCTAACCTGCAACGTTAATTATCCTACCTGCTGCACAAATTCTCCTAACCTGCTACGAAAAGTCAAATCTGGCGTTAATCTGACAAAAGCAGGATCCCTTCTAGCCATGACCCAACAGCAACACCGTCAGAACTATAGCAGTCTTCATTCTGAAATGAGTCTGGTCTTCTTCAGAAGTAGTGTAGTAGTCTACAGGGTTCAGGACTCACCTTTTTAAACACTTCTTATCTCTCATATCATGAGGTTCCACATGTGTTTGGTTACATAGTGCCCAATGCTCTTCTTAGTGATAAAACAGCAAACATTAAGAGTGTTTACTTATCAGACCGACATATATAATAAATATACTAGAATATAATATACTATATTCATATGCTTTTAGTACTCACACATGAATCATATCATGTATGCAGGTCATGTGTTGTTTTGAGACAGGAGTAAAAACATACTGACAGGACAGTTCCTATTATGGCCACTAGGTGATAGTCTGGTGTCACAGACACATGACTGCAATCTAGAAGGAAGCATTGTCCCAATTATGTCTCCTTTCTCCTAAAGTGTGCACTTGTTCACTTCCCTAAACTGAAATGATTGGTATAAGAACTATGGTGGAAACTCCCACTTGATAACAGAAGGTATAGTCCCATGGGTGGAACGGTGGGAGACGAACGGTACCCCCTATCCCACTATCTTCTTCTCCCTCTCTCCCCACCTTTCTTCTTCTTCCCCTCTCCTCCTCTACCCCCTCTCTTCTTCTCCCTCTCTCCTCCTCTCCCCTCACCTCTTCTCCATCTCTCCTCCTCTCCCCCCTCTCCTCTTCTCCCTCTCTCCTCCTCTCCCCCCTCTCCTCCTCTCCCTCTTTCCTCCTCTACCCCCTCTCCCCCTCTTCGTCTCTTTCCCCTTACATTATATAATATACATTAGAGGAGGGGAGGGAGGGAGGGAGGGAGGGAGGGAGAAGAGAGTAATGGGGGAGACATAGAGAGGGGGAGGGAAAGGGGAGGAGAGAGGGAGGAGAGCGAGAGATGGGAGAGAGAGAGAATATATTATTATCACTGACATCTCACCAGTGATGTCATCATAACCAGTAACCTATTCCACTCTTGGCACAGCCCATCCTGACCCTGACATATAACATCAGGCCTGATGAGTTGACCTCCCTCCCCCTCTCCCCCTCTCCTCTTCTCCATCTCTCCCCCCTCCACCCTCTCCTCTTCTCCCTCTTTTCCCTCTCTCCCTTCCCTCTCACTCCCCCTCTCCCCCTCTCCCCCCTCTCCTCTTCTCCCTCTCTCCCCCTCTCTCCCCTCTCCTCTTCTCCCTCTCTTCACCTCTCCACCCTCTCCTCTTCTCCCTCTATCCCTCTCTACCTTCTCCTCTCCCTCCCCCTCTCCCCCTCTCCTCTCCTCTCCTCTCCTCCTCTCCTCTTCTCCCTCTCTGCGCCTCTCCCCTTCTCCTCTTCTTCCTCTCTCCCCTCTCCTCTTCTCCCTCTCTGGCTCTCTCCACCCTCTCCCCCTCACCTCCTCTCCATCTCTCCTCCTCTCCCCCTCTCCTCCTCTCCCTCTCTCCTCCTCTCCCCCCTCTCCTCCTCTTCCTCTCTCCCCCTCTCCCCCCACTCTTCTTCTCCCTCTCTCCCCTCTCCACCCTCTCATCTTCTCCTCTCTCCCCCTCTCCACACTCTGATCTTCTCCCTCTCTCCCCCTCTCCTCTCCTCTCTCTCCTCTCCTCGTCTCCTCTTCTCCCTCTCTGCTCCTCTCCCCTTCTCCTCTTCTTCCTCTCTCCCCTCTCCTCTTCTCCCTCTCTCCCTCTCTCCCCTTCTCCCCTTTTCCTCTCCTCTCCATCTCCTCTCCTCTCCCCCTCTCCTCCTCTACCTCTCTCCTCCTCTCCCCCCTCTCCTCCTCTTCCTCTCTCCCCCCTC